>NW_025316741.1:2500-32500 GCF_910594005.1 Cervus elaphus
TGGTCCTTTTTTTTTTTTTTTTTGCTCCTCGCATTTTTCACACCTTTTCATGCTCCCCGCATTTTTCACACCTTTTCATGCTCCTCGCATTTTTCGCACCTTTTCATGCTCCTGGTCCTTTTTTTTTTTTTTTTTTTTTTTTGCTCCTCGCCTTTTTCGCACCTTTTCATGCTCGTCGCATTTTTCGCACCTTTTCATGCTCCTGGTCTTTTTTTTTTTTTTTTTTGCTCCTCGCATTTTTCACACCTCTTCATGCTCCTCGCATTTTTCACATCTTTTCATGCTCGTCGCATTTTTCACACCTTTTCATGCTCCTGGTCCTTTTTTTTTTTTTTTTTTTTTTTTTTTTTTGCTCCTCGCATTTTTCACACCTCTTCATGCTCCTCGCATTTTTCACATCTTTTCATGCTCGTCGCATTTTTCACACCTTTTCATGCTCCTGGTCCTTTTTTTTTTTTTTTTTTTTTTTTTTTTTTTTGCTCCTCGCATTTTTCGCACCTTTTCATGCTCGTCGCATTTTTCGCACCTTTTCATGCTCGTCGCATTTTTCGCACCTTTTCATGCTCCTGGTCCTTTTTTTTTTTTTTTTTGCTCCTCGCATTTTTCACACCTTTTCATGCTCCCCGCATTTTTCACACCTTTTCATGCTCCTCGCATTTTTCGCACCTTTTCATGCTCCTGGTCCTTTTTTTTTTTTTTTTTTTTTTTTTGCTCCTCGCATTTTTCACACCTTTTCATGCTCCTGGTCCTTTTTTTTTTTTTTTTTTTTTTTTTTTTTTTTGCTCCTCGCATTTTTCGCACCTTTTCATGCTCCTGGTCCTTTTTTTTTTTTTTTTTTTTTTTTGCTCCTCGCATTTTTCACACCTTTTCATGCTCCTGGTCCTTTTTTTTTTTTTTTTTTTTTTTTGCTCCTCGCATTTTTCGCACCTTTTCATGCTCCTCGCATTTTTCACACCTTTTCATGCTCCCCGCATTTTTCACACCTTTTCATGCTCCTCGCATTTTTCGCACCTTTTCATGCTCCTGGTCCTTTTTTTTTTTTTTTTTTTTTTTGCTCCTCGCATTTTTCACACCTTTTCATGCTCCTGGTCCTTTTTTTTTTTTTTTTTTTTTTTTTTTGCTCCTCGCATTTTTCACACCTTTTCATGCTCCTCGCATTTTTCGCACCTTTTCATGCTCCTGGTCCTTTTTTTTTTTTTTTTTTTTTGCTCCTCGCATTTTTCGCACCTTTTCATGCTCCTCGCATTTTTCGCACCTTTTCATGCTCGTCGCATTTTTCGCACCTTTTCATGCTCGTCGCCTTTTTCGCACCTTTTCATGCTCGTCGCATTTTTCGCACCTTTTCTTGCTCCTGGTCTTTTTTTTTTTTTTTTTTGCTCCTCGCATTTTTCACACCTTTTCATGCTCCTGGTCCTTTTTTTTTTTTTTTTTTTTTTTTTTTTTTTGCTCCTCGCATTTTTCACACCTTTTCATGCTCCTGGTCCTTTTTTTTTTTTTTTTTCTCCTCGCATTTTTCACACCTCTTCATGCTCGTCGCATTTTTCGCACCTTTTCATGCTCCTGGTCCTTTTTTTTTTTTTTTTTGCTCCTCGCATTTTTCACACCTTTTCATGCTCCCCGCATTTTTCACACCTTTTCATGCTCCTCGCATTTTTCGCACCTTTTCATGCTCCTGGTCCTTTTTTTTTTTTTTTTTTTTTTTTGCTCCTCGCATTTTTCACACCTTTTCATGCTCCTGGTCCTTTTTTTTTTTTTTTTTTTTTTTTTTTTTTTTGCTCCTCGCATTTTTCACACCTTTTCATGCTCCTGGTCCTTTTTTTTTTTTTTTTTCTCCTCGCATTTTTCACACCTCTTCATGCTCGTCGCATTTTTCGCACATTTTCATGCTCCTGGTCCTTTTTTTTTTTTTTTTTGCTCCTCGCATTTTTCACACCTTTTCATGCTCCCCGCATTTTTCACACCTTTTCATGCTCCTCGCATTTTTCGCACCTTTTCATGCTCCTGGTCCTTTTTTTTTTTTTTTTTTTTTTTTGCTCCTCGCATTTTTCACACCTTTTCATGCTCCTGGTCCTTTTTTTTTTTTTTTTTCTCCTCGCATTTTTCACACCTCTTCATGCTCCCCGCATTTTTCACACCTTTTCATGCTCCTCGCATTTTTCGCACCTTTTCATGCTCCTGGTTCTTTTTTTTTTTTTTTTTTTTTGCTCCTCGCCTTTTTCGCACCTTTTCATGCTCGTCGCATTTTTCGCACCTTTTCATGCTCCTGGTCCTTTTTTTTTTTTTTTTTTTTTTTTTTTTTTGCTCCTCGCATTTTTCACGCCTTTTCATGCTCGTCGCATTTTTCGCACATTTTCATGCTCGTCGCATTTTTCGCACCTTTTCATGCTCGTCGCATTTTTCGCACCTTTTCATGCTCGTCGCATTTTTCGCACCTTTTCATGCTCGTCGCATTTTTCGCACCTTTTCATGCTCGTCGCATTTTTCGCACCTTTTCATGCTCCTGGTCTTTTTTTTTTTTTTTTTTTGCTCCTCGCATTTTTCGCACCTTTTCATGCTCCTGGTCTTTTTTTTTTTTTTTTTTGCTCCTCGCATTTTTCACACCTTTTCATGCTCCTGGTCCTTTTTTTTTTTTTTTTTTTTTTTTTTGCTCCCCGCATTTTTCACACCTTTTCATGCTCCTCGCATTTTTCACACCTTTTCATGCTCCCCGCATTTTTCACACCTTTTCATGCTCCTCGCATTTTTCGCACCTTTTCATGCTCCTGGTCCTTTTTTTTTTTTTTTTTTTTTTTTTGCTCCTCGCATTTTTCACACCTTTTCATGCTCCCCGCATTTTTCACACCTTTTCATGCTCCTCGCATTTTTCGCACCTTTTCATGCTCCTGGTTCTTTTTTTTTTTTTTTTTTTTTGCTCCTCGCCTTTTTCGCACCTTTTCATGCTCGTCGCATTTTTCGCACCTTTTCATGCTCCTGGTCCTTTTTTTTTTTTTTTTTTTTTTTTTTTTTTGCTCCTCGCATTTTTCACGCCTTTTCATGCTCGTCGCATTTTTCGCACCTTTTCATGCTCCTGGTCCTTTTTTTTTTTTTTTTTTTTTTTTGCTCCTCGCATTTTTCACACCTTTTCATGCTCCTGGTCCTTTTTTTTTTTTTTTTTTTTTTTTGCTCCTCGCATTTTTCACACCTTTTCATGCTCCTGGTCCTTTTTTTTTTTTTTTTTTTTTTTTGCTCCTCGCATTTTTCACACCTTTTCATGCTCCTGGTCCTTTTTTTTTTTTTTTTTTTTTTTTTGCTCCTCGCATTTTTCACACCTTTTCATGCTCCCCGCATTTTTCACACCTTTTCATGCTCCTCGCATTTTTCGCACCTTTTCATGCTCCTGGTTCTTTTTTTTTTTTTTTTTTTTGCTCCTCGCCTTTTTCGCACCTTTTCATGCTCGTCGCATTTTTCGCACCTTTTCATGCTCCTGGTCTTTTTTTTTTTTTTTTTTGCTCCTCGCATTTTTCACACCTCTTCATGCTCCTCGCATTTTTCACATCTTTTCATGCTCGTCGCATTTTTCACACCTTTTCATGCTCCTGGTCCTTTTTTTTTTTTTTTTTTTTTTTTTTTTTGCTCCTCGCATTTTTCACACCTCTTCATGCTCCTCGCATTTTTCACATCTTTTCATGCTCGTCGCATTTTTCACACCTTTTCATGCTCCTGGTCCTTTTTTTTTTTTTTTTTTTTTTTTTTTTTTTTTTGCTCCTCGCATTTTTCGCACCTTTTCATGCTCCTCGCATTTTTCGCACATTTTCATGCTCGTCGCATTTTTCGCACCTTTTCATGCTCGTCGCATTTTTCGCACCTTTTCATGCTCCTGGTCCTTTTTTTTTTTTTTTTTGCTCCTCGCATTTTTCACACCTTTTCATGCTCCCCGCATTTTTCACACCTTTTCATGCTCCTGGTCCTTTTTTTTTTTTTTTTTCTCCTCGCATTTTTCACACCTCTTCATGCTCGTCGCATTTTTCACACCTTTTCATGCCCCTGGTCTTTCTTTCTTTCTTTTTTTTTTTTTTTTTGCTCCTCGCATTTTTCACACCTCTTCATGCTCCTCGCATTTTTCACATCTTTTCATGCTCGTCGCATTTTTCACACCTTTTCATGCTCCTGGTCCTTTTTTTTTTTTTTTTTTTTTTTTTTTTTGCTCCTCGCATTTTTCACACCTCTTCATGCTCCTCGCATTTTTCACATCTTTTCATGCTCGTCGCATTTTTCACACCTTTTCATGCTCCTGGTCCTTTTTTTTTTTTTTTTTTTTTTTTTTTTTGCTCCTCGCATTTTTCACACCTTTTCATGCTCGTCGCATTTTTCGCACCTTTTCATGCTCGTCGCATTTTTCGCACCTTTTCATGCTCGTCGCATTTTTCGCACCTTTTCATGCTCGTCGCATTTTTCGCACCTTTTCATGCTCGTCGCATTTTTCGCACGTTTTCATGCTCGTCGCATTTTTCGCACCTTTTCATGCTCGTCGCATTTTTCGCACCTTTTCATGCTCGTCGCATTTTTCGCACCTTTTCATGCTCGTCGCATTTTTCGCACCTTTTCATGCTCCTGGTCCTTTTTTTTTTTTTTTTTTTTTTTTTTTTTTTTTGCTCCTCAATTTTTTCCCACCTTTTCTTGCTCCTCGCTTTTTTCGCACCTTTTCTTGCTCCTGGTTCTTTTTTTTTTTTTTTTTTTTTGCTCCTCGCCTTTTTCGCACCTTTTCATGCTCGTCGCATTTTTCGCACCTTTTCATGCTCCTGGTCTTTTTTTTTTTTTTTTTTTGCTCCTCGCATTTTTCACACCTCTTCATGCTCCTCGCATTTTTCACATCTTTTCATGCTCGTCGCATTTTTCACACCTTTTCATGCTCCTGGTCCTTTTTTTTTTTTTTTTTTTTTTTTTTTTTTGCTCCTCGCATTTTTCACACCTCTTCATGCTCCTCGCATTTTTCGCACATTTTCATGCTCGTCGCATTTTTCGCACCTTTTCATGCTCGTCGCATTTTTCGCACCTTTTCATGCTCCTGGTCCTTTTTTTTTTTTTTTTTGCTCCTCGCATTTTTCACACCTTTTCATGCTCCCCGCATTTTTCACACCTTTTCATGCTCCTCGCATTTTTCGCACCTTTTCATGCTCCTGGTCCTTTTTTTTTTTTTTTTTTTTTTTTGCTCCTCGCATTTTCACACCTTTTCATGCTCCTGGTCCTTTTTTTTTTTTTTTTTTTTTTTTTTTTTTTGCTCCTCGCATTTTTCGCACCTTTTCATGCTCCTGGTCCTTTTTTTTTTTTTTTTTTTTTTTTTGCTCCTCGCATTTTTCACACCTTTTCATGCTCCTGGTCCTTTTTTTTTTTTTTTTTTTTTTTTTTTTTTTTGCTCCTCGCATTTTTCGCACCTTTTCATGCTCCTCGCATTTTTCACACCTTTTCATGCTCCCCGCATTTTTCACACCTTTTCATGCTCCTCGCATTTTTCGCACCTTTTCATGCTCCTGGTCCTTTTTTTTTTTTTTTTTTTTTTTGCTCCTCGCATTTTTCACACCTTTTCATGCTCCTCGCATTTTTCGCACATTTTCATGCTCGTCGCATTTTTCGCACCTTTTCATGCTCGTCGCATTTTTCGCACCTTTTCATGCTCCTGGTCCTTTTTTTTTTTTTTTTTGCTCCTCGCATTTTTCACACCTTTTCATGCTCCCCGCATTTTTCACACCTTTTCATGCTCCTCGCATTTTTCGCACCTTTTCATGCTCCTGGTCCTTTTTTTTTTTTTTTTTTTTTTTGCTCCTCGCATTTTTCACACCTTTTCATGCTCCTCGCATTTTTCGCACCTTTTCATGCTCCTGGTTCTTTTTTTTTTTTTTTTTTTTTTTGCTCCTCGCATTTTTCGCACCTTTTCATGCTCCTCGCATTTTTCGCACATTTTCATGCTCGTCGCATTTTTCGCACCTTTTCATGCTCGTCGCATTTTTCGCACCTTTTCATGCTCCTGGTCCTTTTTTTTTTTTTTTTTGCTCCTCGCATTTTTCACACCTTTTCATGCTCCCCGCATTTTTCACACCTTTTCATGCTCCTCGCATTTTTCGCACCTTTTCATGCTCCTGGTCCTTTTTTTTTTTTTTTTTTTTTTTTGCTCCTCGCATTTTTCACACCTTTTCATGCTCCGCGCATTTTTCACACCTTTTCATGCTCCTGGTCCTTTTTTTTTTTTTTTTTTTTTTTTTTTTTTTTGCTCCTCGCATTTTTCACACCTTTTCATGCTCCTGGTCCTTTTTTTTTTTTTTTTTTTTTTTTTTTTTTTTGCTCCTCGCCTTTTTCGCACCTTTTCATGCTCGTCGCATTTTTCGCACCTTTTCATGCTCCTGGTCTTTTTTTTTTTTTTTTTTGCTCCTCGCATTTTTCACACCTCTTCATGCTCCTCGCATTTTTCACATCTTTTCATGCTCGTCGCATTTTTCACACCTTTTCATGCTCCTGGTCCTTTTTTTTTTTTTTTTTTTTTTTTTTTTTTTGCTCCTCGCATTTTTCACACCTCTTCATGCTCCTCGCATTTTTCACATCTTTTCATGCTCGTCGCATTTTTCACACCTTTTCATGCTCCTGGTCCTTTTTTTTTTTTTTTTTTTTTTTTTTTTTTTTGCTCCTCGCATTTTTCGCACCTTTTCATGCTCGTCGCATTTTTCGCACCTTTTCATGCTCGTCGCATTTTTCGCACCTTTTCATGCTCCTGGTCCTTTTTTTTTTTTTTTTTGCTCCTCGCATTTTTCACACCTTTTCATGCTCCCCGCATTTTTCACACCTTTTCATGCTCCTGGTCCTTTTTTTTTTTTTTTTTCTCCTCGCATTTTTCACACCTCTTCATGCTCGTCGCATTTTTCACACCTTTTCATGCCCCTGGTCTTTCTTTCTTTCTTTTTTTTTTTTTTTTTGCTCCTCGCATTTTTCACACCTCTTCATGCTCCTCGCATTTTTCACATCTTTTCATGCTCGTCGCATTTTTCACACCTTTTCATGCTCCTGGTCCTTTTTTTTTTTTTTTTTTTTTTTTTTTTTTGCTCCTCGCATTTTTCACACCTCTTCATGCTCCTCGCATTTTTCACATCTTTTCATGCTCGTCGCATTTTTCACACCTTTTCATGCTCCTGGTCCTTTTTTTTTTTTTTTTTTTTTTTTTTTTTTGCTCCTCGCATTTTTCACACCTTTTCATGCTCGTCGCATTTTTCGCACCTTTTCATGCTCGTCGCATTTTTCGCACCTTTTCATGCTCGTCGCATTTTTCGCACCTTTTCATGCTCGTCGCATTTTTCGCACCTTTTCATGCTCGTCGCATTTTTCGCACGTTTTCATGCTCGTCGCATTTTTCGCACCTTTTCATGCTCGTCGCATTTTTCGCACCTTTTCATGCTCGTCGCATTTTTCGCACCTTTTCATGCTCGTCGCATTTTTCGCACCTTTTCATTCTCCTGGTCCTTTTTTTTTTTTTTTTTTTTTTTTTTTTTTTTTGCTCCTCAAATTTTTCACACCTTTTCATGCTCCTCGCATTTTTCGCACCTTTTCATGCTCCTGGTTCTTTTTTTTTTTTTTTTTTTTTGCTCCTCGCCTTTTTCGCACCTTTTCATGCTCGTCGCATTTTTCGCACCTTTTCATGCTCCTGGTCTTTTTTTTTTTTTTTTTTGCTCCTCGCATTTTTCACACCTCTTCATGCTCCTCGCATTTTTCACATCTTTTCATGCTCGTCGCATTTTTCACACCTTTTCATGCTCCTGGTCCTTTTTTTTTTTTTTTTTTTTTTTTTTTTTTTGCTCCTCGCATTTTTCACACCTCTTCATGCTCCTCGCATTTTTCACATCTTTTCATGCTCGTCGCATTTTTCACACCTTTTCATGCTCCTGGTCCTTTTTTTTTTTTTTTTTTTTTTTTTTTTTTTTGCTCCTCGCATTTTTCGCACCTTTTCATGCTCCTGGTCCTTTTTTTTTTTTTTTTTTTTTTTTTTTTTTTTTGCTCCTCGCATTTTTCGCACCTTTTCATGCTCCTCGCATTTTTCGCACATTTTCATGCTCGTCGCATTTTTCGCACCTTTTCATGCTCGTCGCATTTTTCGCACCTTTTCATGCTCCTGGTCCTTTTTTTTTTTTTTTTTGCTCCTCGCATTTTTCACACCTTTTCATGCTCCCCGCATTTTTCACACCTTTTCATGCTCCTGGTCCTTTTTTTTTTTTTTTTTCTCCTCGCATTTTTCACACCTCTTCATGCTCGTCGCATTTTTCACACCTTTTCATGCCCCTGGTCTTTCTTTCTTTCTTTTTTTTTTTTTTTTTGCTCCTCGCATTTTTCACACCTCTTCATGCTCCTCGCATTTTTCACATCTTTTCATGCTCGTCGCATTTTTCACACCTTTTCATGCTCCTGGTCCTTTTTTTTTTTTTTTTTTTTTTTTTTTTTTGCTCCTCGCATTTTTCACACCTCTTCATGCTCCTCGCATTTTTCACATCTTTTCATGCTCGTCGCATTTTTCACACCTTTTCATGCTCCTGGTCCTTTTTTTTTTTTTTTTTTTTTTTTTTTTTTGCTCCTCGCATTTTTCACACCTTTTCATGCTCGTCGCATTTTTCGCACCTTTTCATGCTCGTCGCATTTTTCGCACCTTTTCATGCTCGTCGCATTTTTCGCACCTTTTCATGCTCGTCGCATTTTTCACACCTTTTCATGCTCCTGGTCCTTTTTTTTTTTTTTTTTGCTCCTCGCATTTTTCACCCCTTTTCATGCTCCCCGCATTTTTCACACCTTTTCTTGCTCCTCGCATTTTTTGCCCCTTTTCCTGCTCCTGGTCCTTTTTTTTTTTTTTTTTTTTTTTTGCTCCTCGCATTTTTCACACCTTTTCAATGCTCCTGGTCCTTTTTTTTTTTTTTTTTTTTTTTTTTTTTTTTGCTCCTCGCATTTTTCGCACCTTTTCATGCTCCTGGTCCTTTTTTTTTTTTTTTTTTTTTTTTGCTCCTCGCATTTTTCACACCTTTTCATGCTCCTGGTCCTTTTTTTTTTTTTTTTTTTTTTTTTTTTTTTTGCTCCTCGCATTTTTCGCACCTTTTCATGCTCCTCGCATTTTTCACACCTTTTCATGCTCCCCGCATTTTTCACACCTTTTCATGCTCCTCGCATTTTTCGCACCTTTTCATGCTCCTGGTCCTTTTTTTTTTTTTTTTTTTTTTTGCTCCTCGCATTTTTCACACCTTTTCATGCTCCTCGCATTTTTCGCACCTTTTCATGCTCCTGGTCCTTTTTTTTTTTTTTTTTTTTTTGCTCCTCGCATTTTTCGCACCTTTTCATGCTCCTCGCATTTTTCGCACATTTTCATGCTCGTCGCATTTTTCGCACCTTTTCATGCTCGTCGCATTTTTCGCACCTTTTCATGCTCCTGGTCCTTTTTTTTTTTTTTTTTGCTCCTCGCATTTTTCACACCTTTTCATGCTCCCCGCATTTTTCACACCTTTTCATGCTCCTCGCATTTTTCGCACCTTTTCATGCTCCTGGTCCTTTTTTTTTTTTTTTTTTTTTTTGCTCCTCGCATTTTTCACACCTTTTCATGCTCCTCGCATTTTTCGCACCTTTTCATGCTCCTGGTCCTTTTTTTTTTTTTTTTTTTTTTGCTCCTCGCATTTTTCGCACCTTTTCATGCTCCTCGCATTTTTCGCACATTTTCATGCTCGTCGCATTTTTCGCACCTTTTCATGCTCGTCGCATTTTTCGCACCTTTTCATGCTCCTGGTCCTTTTTTTTTTTTTTTTTGCTCCTCGCATTTTTCACACCTTTTCATGCTCCCCGCATTTTTCACACCTTTTCATGCTCCTCGCATTTTTCGCACCTTTTCATGCTCCTGGTCCTTTTTTTTTTTTTTTTTTTTTTTTGCTCCTCGCATTTTTCACACCTTTTCATGCTCCGCGCATTTTTCACACCTTTTCATGCTCCTGGTCCTTTTTTTTTTTTTTTTTTTTTTTTTGCTCCTCGCATTTTTCACACCTTTTCATGCTCCTGGTCCTTTTTTTTTTTTTTTTTTTTTTTTTTTTTTTTGCTCCTCGCCTTTTTCGCACCTTTTCATGCTCGTCGCATTTTTCGCACCTTTTCATGCTCCTGGTCTTTTTTTTTTTTTTTTTTGCTCCTCGCATTTTTCACACCTCTTCATGCTCCTCGCATTTTTCACATCTTTTCATGCTCGTCGCATTTTTCACACCTTTTCATGCTCCTGGTCCTTTTTTTTTTTTTTTTTTTTTTTTTTTTTTTGCTCCTCGCATTTTTCACACCTCTTCATGCTCCTCGCATTTTTCACATCTTTTCATGCTCGTCGCATTTTTCACACCTTTTCATGCTCCTGGTCCTTTTTTTTTTTTTTTTTTTTTTTTTTTTTTTGCTCCTCGCATTTTTCGCACCTTTTCATGCTCGTCGCATTTTTCGCACCTTTTCATGCTCGTCGCATTTTTCGCACCTTTTCATGCTCCTGGTCCTTTTTTTTTTTTTTTTTGCTCCTCGCATTTTTCACACCTTTTCATGCTCCCCGCATTTTTCACACCTTTTCATGCTCCTCGCATTTTTCGCACCTTTTCATGCTCCTGGTCCTTTTTTTTTTTTTTTTTTTTTTTTTGCTCCTCGCATTTTTCACACCTTTTCATGCTCCTGGTCCTTTTTTTTTTTTTTTTTTTTTTTTTTTTTTTTTGCTCCTCGCATTTTTCGCACCTTTTCATGCTCCTCGCATTTTTCGCACATTTTCATGCTCGTCGCATTTTTCGCACCTTTTCATGCTCGTCGCATTTTTCGCACCTTTTCATGCTCCTGGTCCTTTTTTTTTTTTTTTTTGCTCCTCGCATTTTTCACACCTTTTCATGCTCCCCGCATTTTTCACACCTTTTCATGCTCCTGGTCCTTTTTTTTTTTTTTTTTCTCCTCGCATTTTTCACACCTCTTCATGCTCGTCGCATTTTTCACACCTTTTCATGCCCCTGGTCTTTCTTTCTTTCTTTTTTTTTTTTTTTTTGCTCCTCGCATTTTTCACACCTCTTCATGCTCCTCGCATTTTTCACATCTTTTCATGCTCGTCGCATTTTTCACACCTTTTCATGCTCCTGGTCCTTTTTTTTTTTTTTTTTTTTTTTTTTTTTGCTCCTCGCATTTTTCACACCTCTTCATGCTCCTCGCATTTTTCACATCTTTTCATGCTCGTCGCATTTTTCACACCTTTTCATGCTCCTGGTCCTTTTTTTTTTTTTTTTTTTTTTTTTTTTTGCTCCTCGCATTTTTCACACCTTTTCATGCTCGTCGCATTTTTCGCACCTTTTCATGCTCGTCGCATTTTTCGCACCTTTTCATGCTCGTCGCATTTTTCGCACCTTTTCATGCTCGTCGCATTTTTCGCACCTTTTCATGCTCGTCGCATTTTTCGCACGTTTTCATGCTCGTCGCATTTTTCGCACCTTTTCATGCTCGTCGCATTTTTCGCACCTTTTCATGCTCGTCGCATTTTTCGCACCTTTTCATGCTCGTCGCATTTTTCGCACCTTTTCATGCTCCTGGTCCTTTTTTTTTTTTTTTTTTTTTTTTTTTTTTTTTGCTCCTCAAATTTTTCACACCTTTTCATGCTCCTCGCATTTTTCGCACCTTTTCATGCTCCTGGTTCTTTTTTTTTTTTTTTTTTTTTGCTCCTCGCCTTTTTCGCACCTTTTCATGCTCGTCGCATTTTTCGCACCTTTTCATGCTCCTGGTCTTTTTTTTTTTTTTTTTTGCTCCTCGCATTTTTCACACCTCTTCATGCTCCTCGCATTTTTCACATCTTTTCATGCTCGTCGCATTTTTCACACCTTTTCATGCTCCTGGTCCTTTTTTTTTTTTTTTTTTTTTTTTTTTTTTTGCTCCTCGCATTTTTCACACCTCTTCATGCTCCTCGCATTTTTCACATCTTTTCATGCTCGTCGCATTTTTCACACCTTTTCATGCTCCTGGTCCTTTTTTTTTTTTTTTTTTTTTTTTTTTTTTTTGCTCCTCGCATTTTTCGCACCTTTTCATGCTCCTGGTCCTTTTTTTTTTTTTTTTTTTTTTTTTTTTTTTTTGCTCCTCGCATTTTTCGCACCTTTTCATGCTCCTCGCATTTTTCGCACATTTTCATGCTCGTCGCATTTTTCGCACCTTTTCATGCTCGTCGCATTTTTCGCACCTTTTCATGCTCCTGGTCCTTTTTTTTTTTTTTTTTGCTCCTCGCATTTTTCACACCTTTTCATGCTCCCCGCATTTTTCACACCTTTTCATGCTCCTGGTCCTTTTTTTTTTTTTTTTTCTCCTCGCATTTTTCACACCTCTTCATGCTCGTCGCATTTTTCACACCTTTTCATGCCCCTGGTCTTTCTTTCTTTCTTTTTTTTTTTTTTTTTGCTCCTCGCATTTTTCACACCTCTTCATGCTCCTCGCATTTTTCACATCTTTTCATGCTCGTCGCATTTTTCACACCTTTTCATGCTCCTGGTCCTTTTTTTTTTTTTTTTTTTTTTTTTTTTTTGCTCCTCGCATTTTTCACACCTCTTCATGCTCCTCGCATTTTTCACATCTTTTCATGCTCGTCGCATTTTTCACACCTTTTCATGCTCCTGGTCCTTTTTTTTTTTTTTTTTTTTTTTTTTTTTTGCTCCTCGCATTTTTCACACCTTTTCATGCTCGTCGCATTTTTCGCACCTTTTCATGCTCGTCGCATTTTTCGCACCTTTTCATGCTCGTCGCATTTTTCGCACCTTTTCATGCTCGTCGCATTTTTCGCACCTTTTCATGCTCGTCGCATTTTTCGCACGTTTTCATGCTCGTCGCATTTTTCGCACGTTTTCATGCTCGTCGCATTTTTCGCACCTTTTCATGCTCGTCGCATTTTTCGCACCTTTTCATGCTCGTCGCATTTTTCGCACCTTTTCATGCTCCTGGTCCTTTTTTTTTTTTTTTTTTTTTTTTTTTTTTTTTGCTCCTCAAATTTTTCACACCTTTTCATGCTCCTCGCATTTTTCGCACCTTTTCATGCTCCTGGTTCTTTTTTTTTTTTTTTTTTTTTGCTCCTCGCCTTTTTCGCACCTTTTCATGCTCGTCGCATTTTTCGCACCTTTTCATGCTCCTGGTCTTTTTTTTTTTTTTTTTTGCTCCTCGCATTTTTCACACCTCTTCATGCTCCTCGCATTTTTCACATCTTTTCATGCTCGTCGCATTTTTCACACCTTTTCATGCTCCTGGTCCTTTTTTTTTTTTTTTTTTTTTTTTTTTTTGCTCCTCGCATTTTTCACACCTCTTCATGCTCCTCGCATTTTTCACATCTTTTCATGCTCGTCGCATTTTTCACACCTTTTCATGCTCCTGGTCCTTTTTTTTTTTTTTTTTTTTTTTTTTTTTTTTGCTCCTCGCATTTTTCGCACCTTTTCATGCTCGTCGCATTTTTCGCACCTTTTCATGCTCGTCGCATTTTTCGCACCTTTTCATGCTCCTGGTCCTTTTTTTTTTTTTTTTTGCTCCTCGCATTTTTCACACCTTTTCATGCTCCCCGCATTTTTCACACCTTTTCATGCTCCTCGCATTTTTCGCACCTTTTCATGCTCCTGGTCCTTTTTTTTTTTTTTTTTTTTTTTTTGCTCCTCGCATTTTTCACACCTTTTCATGCTCCTGGTCCTTTTTTTTTTTTTTTTTTTTTTTTTTTTTTTTGCTCCTCGCATTTTTCGCACCTTTTCATGCTCCTGGTCCTTTTTTTTTTTTTTTTTTTTTTTTGCTCCTCTCTTTTTTCTCACCTTTTCATGTTCCTGGTCTTTTTTTTTTTTTTTTTTTTTTGCTCCTCGCATTTTTCGCACCTTTTCATGCTCCTCGCATTTTTCACACCTTTTCATGCTCCCCGCATTTTTCACACCTTTTCATGCTCCTCGCATTTTTCGCACCTTTTCATGCTCCTGGTCCTTTTTTTTTTTTTTTTTTTTTTTGCTCCCCGCATTTTTCACACCTTTTCATGCTCCTCGCATTTTTCACACCTTTTCATGCTCCCCGCATTTTTCACACCTTTTCATGCTCCTCGCATTTTTCGCACCTTTTCATGCTCCTGGTCCTTTTTTTTTTTTTTTTTTTTTTTTGCTCCTCGCATTTTTCACACCTTTTCATGCTCCTGGTCCTTTTTTTTTTTTTTTTTTTTTTTTTTTTTTTTTTTTTTGCTCCTCGCATTTTTCACACCTTTTCATGCTCCCCGCATTTTTCACACCTTTTCATGCTCCTCGCATTTTTCGCACCTTTTCATGCTCCTGGTTCTTTTTTTTTTTTTTTTTTTTTGCTCCTCGCCTTTTTCGCACCTTTTCATGCTCGTCGCATTTTTCGCACCTTTTCATGCTCCTGGTCTTTTTTTTTTTTTTTTTTGCTCCTCGCATTTTTCACACCTCTTCATGCTCCTCGCATTTTTCACATCTTTTCATGCTCGTCGCATTTTTCACACCTTTTCATGCTCCTGGTCCTTTTTTTTTTTTTTTTTTTTTTTTTTTTGCTCCTCGCATTTTTCACACCTCTTCATGCTCCTCGCATTTTTCACATCTTTTCATGCTCGTCGCATTTTTCACACCTTTTCATGCTCCTGGTCCTTTTTTTTTTTTTTTTTTTTTTTTTTTTTTTTGCTCCTCGCATTTTTCGCACCTTTTCATGCTCGTCGCATTTTTCGCACCTTTTCATGCTCGTCGCATTTTTCGCACCTTTTCATGCTCCTGGTCCTTTTTTTTTTTTTTTTTGCTCCTCGCATTTTTCACACCTTTTCATGCTCCCCGCATTTTTCACACCTTTTCATGCTCCTCGCATTTTTCGCACCTTTTCATGCTCCTGGTCCTTTTTTTTTTTTTTTTTTTTTTTTGCTCCTCCCTTTTTTCACCCCTTTTCATGCTCCTGGTCCTTTTTTTTTTTTTTTTTTTTTTTTTTTTTTGCTCCTCGCATTTTTCGCACCTTTTCATGCTCCTCGCATTTTTCGCACATTTTCATGCTCGTCGCATTTTTCGCACCTTTTCATGCTCGTCGCATTTTTCGCACCTTTTCATGCTCCTGGTCCTTTTTTTTTTTTTTTTTGCTCCTCGCATTTTTCACACCTTTTCATGCTCCCCGCATTTTTCACACCTTTTCATGCTCCTGGTCCTTTTTTTTTTTTTTTTTCTCCTCGCATTTTTCACACCTCTTCATGCTCGTCGCATTTTTCACACCTTTTCATGCCCCTGGTCTTTCTTTCTTTCTTTTTTTTTTTTTTTTTGCTCCTCGCATTTTTCACACCTCTTCATGCTCCTCGCATTTTTCACATCTTTTCATGCTCGTCGCATTTTTCACACCTTTTCATGCTCCTGGTCCTTTTTTTTTTTTTTTTTTTTTTTTTTTTTTGCTCCTCGCATTTTTCACACCTCTTCATGCTCCTCGTTTTTCACATCTTTTCATGCTCGTCGCATTTTTCACACCTTTTCATGCTCCTGGTCCTTTTTTTTTTTTTTTTTTTTTTTTTTTTTGCTCCTCGCATTTTTCACACCTTTTCATGCTCGTCGCATTTTTCGCACCTTTTCATGCTCGTCGCATTTTTCGCACCTTTTCATGCTCGTCGCATTTTTCGCACCTTTTCATGCTCGTCGCATTTTTCGCACCTTTTCATGCTCGTCGCATTTTTCGCACGTTTTCATGCTCGTCGCATTTTTCGCACCTTTTCATGCTCGTCGCATTTTTCGCACCTTTTCATGCTCGTCGCATTTTTCGCACCTTTTCATGCTCGTCGCATTTTTCGCACCTTTTCATGCTCCTGGTCCTTTTTTTTTTTTTTTTTTTTTTTTTTTTTTTTTGCTCCTCAAATTTTTCACACCTTTTCATGCTCCTCGCATTTTTCGCACCTTTTCATGCTCCTGGTTCTTTTTTTTTTTTTTTTTTTTTGCTCCTCGCCTTTTTCGCACCTTTTCATGCTCGTCGCATTTTTCGCACCTTTTCATGCTCCTGGTCTTTTTTTTTTTTTTTTTTGCTCCTCGCATTTTTCACACCTCTTCATGCTCCTCGCATTTTTCACATCTTTTCATGCTCGTCGCATTTTTCACACCTTTTCATGCTCCTGGTCCTTTTTTTTTTTTTTTTTTTTTTTTTTTTTTGCTCCTCGCATTTTTCACACCTCTTCATGCTCCTCGCATTTTTCGCACATTTTCATGCTCGTCGCATTTTTCGCACCTTTTCATGCTCGTCGCATTTTTCGCACCTTTTCATGCTCCTGGTCCTTTTTTTTTTTTTTTTTGCTCCTCGCATTTTTCACACCTTTTCATGCTCCCCGCATTTTTCACACCTTTTCATGCTCCTCGCATTTTTCGCACCTTTTCATGCTCCTGGTCCTTTTTTTTTTTTTTTTTTTTTTTTGCTCCTCGCATTTTTCACACCTTTTCATGCTCCTGGTCCTTTTTTTTTTTTTTTTTTTTTTTTTTTTTTTTGCTCCTCGCATTTTTCGCACCTTTTCATGCTCCTGGTCCTTTTTTTTTTTTTTTTTTTTTTTTGCTCCTCGCATTTTTCACACCTTTTCATGCTCCTGGTCCTTTTTTTTTTTTTTTTTTTTTTTTTTTTTTTTGCTCCTCGCATTTTTCGCACCTTTTCATGCTCCTCGCATTTTTCACACCTTTTCATGCTCCCCGCATTTTTCACACCTTTTCATGCTCCTCGCATTTTTCGCACCTTTTCATGCTCCTGGTCCTTTTTTTTTTTTTTTTTTTTTTGCTCCTCGCATTTTTCACACCTTTTCATGCTCCTCGCATTTTTCGCACATTTTCATGCTCGTCGCATTTTTCGCACCTTTTCATGCTCGTCGCATTTTTCGCACCTTTTCATGCTCCTGGTCCTTTTTTTTTTTTTTTTTGCTCCTCGCATTTTTCACACCTTTTCATGCTCCCCGCATTTTTCACACCTTTTCATGCTCCTCGCATTTTTCGCACCTTTTCATGCTCCTGGTCCTTTTTTTTTTTTTTTTTTTTTTTGCTCCTCGCATTTTTCACACCTTTTCATGCTCCTCGCATTTTTCGCACCTTTTCATGCTCCTGGTCCTTTTTTTTTTTTTTTTTTTTTTGCTCCTCGCATTTTTCGCACCTTTTCATGCTCCTCGCATTTTTCGCACATTTTCATGCTCGTCGCATTTTTCGCACCTTTTCATGCTCGTCGCATTTTTCGCACCTTTTCATGCTCCTGGTCCTTTTTTTTTTTTTTTTTGCTCCTCGCATTTTTCACACCTTTTCATGCTCCCCGCATTTTTCACACCTTTTCATGCTCCTCGCATTTTTCGCACCTTTTCATGCTCCTGGTCCTTTTTTTTTTTTTTTTTTTTTTTTGCTCCTCGCATTTTTCACACCTTTTCATGCTCCGCGCATTTTTCACACCTTTTCATGCTCCTGGTCCTTTTTTTTTTTTTTTTTTTTTTTTTTTTTTTTGCTCCTCGCATTTTTCACACCTTTTCATGCTCCTGGTCCTTTTTTTTTTTTTTTTTTTTTTTTTTTTTTTTGCTCCTCGCCTTTTTCGCACCTTTTCATGCTCGTCGCATTTTTCGCACCTTTTCATGCTCCTGGTCTTTTTTTTTTTTTTTTTTGCTCCTCGCATTTTTCACACCTCTTCATGCTCCTCGCATTTTTCACATCTTTTCATGCTCGTCGCATTTTTCACACCTTTTCATGCTCCTGGTCCTTTTTTTTTTTTTTTTTTTTTTTTTTTTTTTGCTCCTCGCATTTTTCACACCTCTTCATGCTCCTCGCATTTTTCACATCTTTTCATGCTCGTCGCATTTTTCACACCTTTTCATGCTCCTGGTCCTTTTTTTTTTTTTTTTTTTTTTTTTTTTTTTTGCTCCTCGCATTTTTCGCACCTTTTCATGCTCGTCGCATTTTTCGCACCTTTTCATGCTCGTCGCATTTTTCGCACCTTTTCATGCTCCTGGTCCTTTTTTTTTTTTTTTTTGCTCCTCGCATTTTTCACACCTTTTCATGCTCCCCGCATTTTTCACACCTTTTCATGCTCCTGGTCCTTTTTTTTTTTTTTTTTCTCCTCGCATTTTTCACACCTCTTCATGCTCGTCGCATTTTTCACACCTTTTCATGCCCCTGGTCTTTCTTTCTTTCTTTTTTTTTTTTTTTTTGCTCCTCGCATTTTTCACACCTCTTCATGCTCCTCGCATTTTTCACATCTTTTCATGCTCGTCGCATTTTTCACACCTTTTCATGCTCCTGGTCCTTTTTTTTTTTTTTTTTTTTTTTTTTTTTGCTCCTCGCATTTTTCACACCTCTTCATGCTCCTCGCATTTTTCACATCTTTTCATGCTCGTCGCATTTTTCACACCTTTTCATGCTCCTGGTCCTTTTTTTTTTTTTTTTTTTTTTTTTTTTTTGCTCCTCGCATTTTTCACACCTTTTCATGCTCGTCGCATTTTTCGCACCTTTTCATGCTCGTCGCATTTTTCGCACCTTTTCATGCTCGTCGCATTTTTCGCACCTTTTCATGCTCGTCGCATTTTTCGCACCTTTTCATGCTCGTCGCATTTTTCGCACGTTTTCATGCTCGTCGCATTTTTCGCACCTTTTCATGCTCGTCGCATTTTTCGCACCTTTTCATGCTCGTCGCATTTTTCGCACCTTTTCATGCTCGTCGCATTTTTCGCACCTTTTCATGCTCCTGGTCCTTTTTTTTTTTTTTTTTTTTTTTTTTTTTTTTTGCTCCTCAAATTTTTCACACCTTTTCATGCTCCTCGCATTTTTCGCACCTTTTCATGCTCCTGGTTCTTTTTTTTTTTTTTTTTTTTTGCTCCTCGCCTTTTTCGCACCTTTTCATGCTCGTCGCATTTTTCGCACCTTTTCATGCTCCTGGTCTTTTTTTTTTTTTTTTTTGCTCCTCGCATTTTTCACACCTCTTCATGCTCCTCGCATTTTTCACATCTTTTCATGCTCGTCGCATTTTTCACACCTTTTCATGCTCCTGGTCCTTTTTTTTTTTTTTTTTTTTTTTTTTTTTTGCTCCTCGCATTTTTCACACCTCTTCATGCTCCTCGCATTTTTCACATCTTTTCATGCTCGTCGCATTTTTCACACCTTTTCATGCTCCTGGTCCTTTTTTTTTTTTTTTTTTTTTTTTTTTTTTTTGCTCCTCGCATTTTTCGCACCTTTTCATGCTCCTGGTCCTTTTTTTTTTTTTTTTTTTTTTTTTTTTTTTTGCTCCTCGCATTTTTCGCACCTTTTCATGCTCCTCGCATTTTTCGCACATTTTCATGCTCGTCGCATTTTTCGCACCTTTTCATGCTCGTCGCATTTTTCGCACCTTTTCATGCTCCTGGTCCTTTTTTTTTTTTTTTTTGCTCCTCGCATTTTTCACACCTTTTCATGCTCCCCGCATTTTTCACACCTTTTCATGCTCCTGGTCCTTTTTTTTTTTTTTTTTCTCCTCGCATTTTTCACACCTCTTCATGCTCGTCGCATTTTTCACACCTTTTCATGCCCCTGGTCTTTCTTTCTTTCTTTTTTTTTTTTTTTTTGCTCCTCGCATTTTTCACACCTCTTCATGCTCCTCGCATTTTTCACATCTTTTCATGCTCGTCGCATTTTTCACACCTTTTCATGCTCCTGGTCCTTTTTTTTTTTTTTTTTTTTTTTTTTTTTTGCTCCTCGCATTTTTCACACCTCTTCATGCTCCTCGCATTTTTCACATCTTTTCATGCTCGTCGCATTTTTCACACCTTTTCATGCTCCTGGTCCTTTTTTTTTTTTTTTTTTTTTTTTTTTTTGCTCCTCGCATTTTTCACACCTTTTCATGCTCGTCGCATTTTTCGCACCTTTTCATGCTCGTCGCATTTTTCGCACCTTTTCATGCTCGTCGCATTTTTCGCACCTTTTCATGCTCCTGGTCCTTTTTTTTTTTTTTTTTGCTCCTCGCATTTTTCACACCTTTTCATGCTCCCCGCATTTTTCACACCTTTTCATGCTCCTCGCATTTTTCGCACCTTTTCATGCTCCTGGTCCTTTTTTTTTTTTTTTTTTTTTTTTTGCTCCTCGCATTTTTCACACCTTTTCATGCTCCTGGTCCTTTTTTTTTTTTTTTTTTTTTTTTTTTTTTTGCTCCTCGCATTTTTCGCACCTTTTCATGCTCCTCGCATTTTTCGCACATTTTCATGCTCGTCGCATTTTTCGCACCTTTTCATGCTCGTCGCATTTTTCGCACCTTTTCATGCTCCTGGTCCTTTTTTTTTTTTTTTTTGCTCCTCGCATTTTTCACACCTTTTCATGCTCCCCGCATTTTTCACACCTTTTCATGCTCCTGGTCCTTTTTTTTTTTTTTTTTTCTCCTCGCATTTTTCACACCTCTTCATGCTCGTCGCATTTTTCACACCTTTTCATGCCCCTGGTCTTTCTTTCTTTCTTTTTTTTTTTTTTTTTTGCTCCTCGCATTTTTCACACCTCTTCATGCTCCTCGCATTTTTCACATCTTTTCATGCTCGTCGCATTTTTCACACCTTTTCATGCTCCTGGTCCTTTTTTTTTTTTTTTTTTTTTTTTTTTTTTGCTCCTCGCATTTTTCACACCTCTTCATGCTCCTCGCATTTTTCACATCTTTTCATGCTCGTCGCATTTTTCACACCTTTTCATGCTCCTGGTCCTTTTTTTTTTTTTTTTTTTTTTTTTTTTGCTCCTCGCATTTTTCACACCTTTTCATGCTCGTCGCATTTTTCGCACCTTTTCATGCTCGTCGCATTTTTCGCACCTTTTCATGCTCGTCGCATTTTTCGCACCTTTTCATGCTCGTCGCATTTTTCGCACCTTTTCATGCTCGTCGCATTTTTCGCACGTTTTCATGCTCGTCGCATTTTTCGCACCTTTTCATGCTCGTCGCATTTTTCGCACCTTTTCATGCTCGTCGCATTTTTCGCACCTTTTCATGCTCGTCGCATTTTTCGCACCTTTTCATGCTCCTGGTCCTTTTTTTTTTTTTTTTTTTTTTTTTTTTTTTTTGCTCCTCAAATTTTTCACACCTTTTCATGCTCCTCGCATTTTTCGCACCTTTTCATGCTCCTGGTTCTTTTTTTTTTTTTTTTTTTTTGCTCCTCGCCTTTTTCGCACCTTTTCATGCTCGTCGCATTTTTCGCACCTTTTCATGCTCCTGGTCTTTTTTTTTTTTTTTTTTGCTCCTCGCATTTTTCACACCTCTTCATGCTCCTCGCATTTTTCACATCTTTTCATGCTCGTCGCATTTTTCACACCTTTTCATGCTCCTGGTCCTTTTTTTTTTTTTTTTTTTTTTTTTTTTTTTGCTCCTCGCATTTTTCACACCTCTTCATGCTCCTCGCATTTTTCGCACATTTTCATGCTCGTCGCATTTTTCGCACCTTTTCATGCTCGTCGCATTTTTCGCACCTTTTCATGCTCCTGGTCCTTTTTTTTTTTTTTTTTGCTCCTCGCATTTTTCACACCTTTTCATGCTCCCCGCATTTTTCACACCTTTTCATGCTCCTCGCATTTTTCGCACCTTTTCATGCTCCTGGTCCTTTTTTTTTTTTTTTTTTTTTTTTGCTCCTCGCATTTTTCACACCTTTTCATGCTCCTGGTCCTTTTTTTTTTTTTTTTTTTTTTTTTTTTTTTGCTCCTCGCATTTTTCGCACCTTTTCATGCTCCTGGTCCTTTTTTTTTTTTTTTTTTTTTTTTTGCTCCTCGCATTTTTCACACCTTTTCATGCTCCTGGTCCTTTTTTTTTTTTTTTTTTTTTTTTTTTTTTTTGCTCCTCGCATTTTTCGCACCTTTTCATGCTCCTCGCATTTTTCACACCTTTTCATGCTCCCCGCATTTTTCACACCTTTTCATGCTCCTCGCATTTTTCGCACCTTTTCATGCTCCTGGTCCTTTTTTTTTTTTTTTTTTTTTTGCTCCTCGCATTTTTCACACCTTTTCATGCTCCTCGCATTTTTCGCACATTTTCATGCTCGTCGCATTTTTCGCACCTTTTCATGCTCGTCGCATTTTTCGCACCTTTTCATGCTCCTGGTCCTTTTTTTTTTTTTTTTTGCTCCTCGCATTTTTCACACCTTTTCATGCTCCCCGCATTTTTCACACCTTTTCATGCTCCTCGCATTTTTCGCACCTTTCATGCTCCTGGTCCTTTTTTTTTTTTTTTTTTTTTTTTGCTCCTCGCATTTTTCACCCCTTTTCATGCTCCTCGCATTTTTCGCACCTTTTCATGCTCCTGGTCCTTTTTTTTTTTTTTTTTTTTTTTGCTCCTCGCATTTTTCGCACCTTTTCATGCTCCTCGCATTTTTCGCACATTTTCATGCTCGTCGCATTTTTCGCACCTTTTCATGCTCGTCGCATTTTTCGCACCTTTTCATGCTCCTGGTCCTTTTTTTTTTTTTTTTTGCTCCTCGCATTTTTCACACCTTTTCATGCTCCCCGCATTTTTCACACCTTTTCATGCTCCTCGCATTTTTCGCACCTTTTCATGCTCCTGGTCCTTTTTTTTTTTTTTTTTTTTTTTTGCTCCTCGCATTTTTCACACCTTTTCATGCTCCGCGCATTTTTCACACCTTTTCATGCTCCTGGTCCTTTTTTTTTTTTTTTTTTTTTTTTTTTTTTTTGCTCCTCGCATTTTTCACACCTTTTCATGCTCCTGGTCCTTTTTTTTTTTTTTTTTTTTTTTTTTTTTTTTGCTCCTCGCCTTTTTCGCACCTTTTCATGCTCGTCGCATTTTTCGCACCTTTTCATGCTCCTGGTCTTTTTTTTTTTTTTTTTTGCTCCTCGCATTTTTCACACCTCTTCATGCTCCTCGCATTTTTCACATCTTTTCATGCTCGTCGCATTTTTCACACCTTTTCATGCTCCTGGTCCTTTTTTTTTTTTTTTTTTTTTTTTTTTTTTTGCTCCTCGCATTTTTCACACCTCTTCATGCTCCTCGCATTTTTCACATCTTTTCATGCTCGTCGCATTTTTCACACCTTTTCATGCTCCTGGTCCTTTTTTTTTTTTTTTTTTTTTTTTTTTTTTTTGCTCCTCGCATTTTTCGCACCTTTTCATGCTCGTCGCATTTTTCGCACCTTTTCATGCTCGTCGCATTTTTCGCACCTTTTCATGCTCCTGGTCCTTTTTTTTTTTTTTTTTTGCTCCTCGCATTTTTCACACCTTTTCATGCTCCCCGCATTTTTCACACCTTTTCATGCTCCTGGTCCTTTTTTTTTTTTTTTTTCTCCTCGCATTTTTCACACCTCTTCATGCTCGTCGCATTTTTCACACCTTTTCATGCCCCTGGTCTTTCTTTCTTTCTTTTTTTTTTTTTTTTTGCTCCTCGCATTTTTCACACCTCTTCATGCTCCTCGCATTTTTCACATCTTTTCATGCTCGTCGCATTTTTCACACCTTTTCATGCTCCTGGTCCTTTTTTTTTTTTTTTTTTTTTTTTTTTTTTGCTCCTCGCATTTTTCACACCTCTTCATGCTCCTCGCATTTTTCACATCTTTTCATGCTCGTCGCATTTTTCACACCTTTTCATGCTCCTGGTCCTTTTTTTTTTTTTTTTTTTTTTTTTTTTTTGCTCCTCGCATTTTTCACACCTTTTCATGCTCGTCGCATTTTTCGCACCTTTTCATGCTCGTCGCATTTTTCGCACCTTTTCATGCTCGTCGCATTTTTCGCACCTTTTCATGCTCGTCGCATTTTTCGCACCTTTTCATGCTCGTCGCATTTTTCGCACGTTTTCATGCTCGTCGCATTTTTCGCACCTTTTCATGCTCGTCGCATTTTTCGCACCTTTTCATGCTCGTCGCATTTTTCGCACCTTTTCATGCTCGTCGCATTTTTCGCACCTTTTCATGCTCCTGGTCCTTTTTTTTTTTTTTTTTTTTTTTTTTTTTTTTTGCTCCTCAAATTTTTCACACCTTTTCATGCTCCTCGCATTTTTCGCACCTTTTCATGCTCCTGGTTCTTTTTTTTTTTTTTTTTTTTTGCTCCTCGCCTTTTTCGCACCTTTTCATGCTCGTCGCATTTTTCGCACCTTTTCATGCTCCTGGTCTTTTTTTTTTTTTTTTTTGCTCCTCGCATTTTTCACACCTCTTCATGCTCCTCGCATTTTTCACATCTTTTCATGCTCGTCGCATTTTTCACACCTTTTCATGCTCCTGGTCCTTTTTTTTTTTTTTTTTTTTTTTTTTTTTTTGCTCCTCGCATTTTTCACACCTCTTCATGCTCCTCGCATTTTTCACATCTTTTCATGCTCGTCGCATTTTTCACACCTTTTCATGCTCCTGGTCCTTTTTTTTTTTTTTTTTTTTTTTTTTTTTTTTGCTCCTCGCATTTTTCGCACCTTTTCATGCTCCTGGTCCTTTTTTTTTTTTTTTTTTTTTTTTTTTTTTTTTGCTCCTCGCATTTTTCGCACCTTTTCATGCTCCTCGCATTTTTCGCACATTTTCATGCTCGTCGCATTTTTCGCACCTTTTCATGCTCGTCGCATTTTTCGCACCTTTTCATGCTCCTGGTCCTTTTTTTTTTTTTTTTTGCTCCTCGCATTTTTCACACCTTTTCATGCTCCCCGCATTTTTCACACCTTTTCATGCTCCTGGTCCTTTTTTTTTTTTTTTTTCTCCTCGCATTTTTCACACCTCTTCATGCTCGTCGCATTTTTCACACCTTTTCATGCCCCTGGTCTTTCTTTCTTTCTTTTTTTTTTTTTTTTTGCTCCTCGCATTTTTCACACCTCTTCATGCTCCTCGCATTTTTCACATCTTTTCATGCTCGTCGCATTTTTCACACCTTTTCATGCTCCTGGTCCTTTTTTTTTTTTTTTTTTTTTTTTTTTTTTGCTCCTCGCATTTTTCACACCTCTTCATGCTCCTCGCATTTTTCACATCTTTTCATGCTCGTCGCATTTTTCACACCTTTTCATGCTCCTGGTCCTTTTTTTTTTTTTTTTTTTTTTTTTTTTTTGCTCCTCGCATTTTTCACACCTTTTCATGCTCGTCGCATTTTTCGCACCTTTTCATGCTCGTCGCATTTTTCGCACCTTTTCATGCTCGTCGCATTTTTCGCACCTTTTCATGCTCGTCGCATTTTTCGCACCTTTTCATGCTCCTGGTCCTTTTTTTTTTTTTTTTTGCTCCTCGCATTTTTCACACCTTTTCATGCTCCCCGCATTTTTCACACCTTTTCATGCTCCTCGCATTTTTTGCACCTTTTCATGCTCCTGGTCCTTTTTTTTTTTTTTTTTTTTTTTTGCTCCTCGCATTTTTCACACCTTTTCATGCTCCTGGTCCTTTTTTTTTTTTTTTTTTTTTTTTTTTTTTTTGCTCCTCGCATTTTTCGCACCTTTTCATGCTCCTGGTCCTTTTTTTTTTTTTTTTTTTTTTTTGCTCCTCGCATTTTTCACACCTTTTCATGCTCCTGGTCCTTTTTTTTTTTTTTTTTTTTTTTTTTTTTTTTGCTCCTCGCATTTTTCGCACCTTTTCATGCTCCTCGCATTTTTCACACCTTTTCATGCTCCCCGCATTTTTCACACCTTTTCATGCTCCTCGCATTTTTCGCACCTTTTCATGCTCCTGGTCCTTTTTTTTTTTTTTTTTTTTTTTTGCTCCTCGCATTTTTCACACCTTTTCATGCTCCTCGCATTTTTCGCACCTTTTCATGCTCCTGGTCCTTTTTTTTTTTTTTTTTTTTTTGCTCCTCGCATTTTTCGCACCTTTTCATGCTCCTCGCATTTTTCGCACATTTTCATGCTCGTCGCATTTTTCGCACCTTTTCATGCTCGTCGCATTTTTCGCACCTTTTCATGCTCCTGGTCCTTTTTTTTTTTTTTTTTGCTCCTCGCATTTTTCACACCTTTTCATGCTCCCCGCATTTTTCACACCTTTTCATGCTCCTCGCATTTTTCGCACCTTTTCATGCTCCTGGTCCTTTTTTTTTTTTTTTTTTTTTTTTGCTCCTCGCATTTTTCACACCTTTTCATGCTCCTCGCATTTTTCGCACCTTTTCATGCTCCTGGTCCTTTTTTTTTTTTTTTTTTTTTTGCTCCTCGCATTTTTCGCACCTTTTCATGCTCCTCGCATTTTTCGCACATTTTCATGCTCGTCGCATTTTTCGCACCTTTTCATGCTCGTCGCATTTTTCGCACCTTTTCATGCTCCTGGTCCTTTTTTTTTTTTTTTTTGCTCCTCGCATTTTTCACACCTTTTCATGCTCCCCGCATTTTTCACACCTTTTCATGCTCCTCGCATTTTTCGCACCTTTTCATGCTCCTGGTCCTTTTTTTTTTTTTTTTTTTTTTTTGCTCCTCGCATTTTTCACACCTTTTCATGCTCCGCGCATTTTTCACACCTTTTCATGCTCCTGGTCCTTTTTTTTTTTTTTTTTTTTTTTTGCTCCTCGCATTTTTCACACCTTTTCATGCTCCTGGTCCTTTTTTTTTTTTTTTTTTTTTTTTTTTTTTTTGCTCCTCGCCTTTTTCGCACCTTTTCATGCTCGTCGCATTTTTCGCACCTTTTCATGCTCCTGGTCTTTTTTTTTTTTTTTTTTGCTCCTCGCATTTTTCACACCTCTTCATGCTCCTCGCATTTTTCACATCTTTTCATGCTCGTCGCATTTTTCACACCTTTTCATGCTCCTGGTCCTTTTTTTTTTTTTTTTTTTTTTTTTTTTTTTGCTCCTCGCATTTTTCACACCTCTTCATGCTCCTCGCATTTTTCACATCTTTTCATGCTCGTCGCATTTTTCACACCTTTTCATGCTCCTGGTCCTTTTTTTTTTTTTTTTTTTTTTTTTTTTTTTTGCTCCTCGCATTTTTCGCACCTTTTCATGCTCGTCGCATTTTTCGCACCTTTTCATGCTCGTCGCATTTTTCGCACCTTTTCATGCTCCTGGTCCTTTTTTTTTTTTTTTTTGCTCCTCGCATTTTTCACACCTTTTCATGCTCCCCGCATTTTTCACACCTTTTCATGCTCCTCGCATTTTTCGCACCTTTTCATGCTCCTGGTCCTTTTTTTTTTTTTTTTTTTTTTTTTGCTCCTCGCATTTTTCACACCTTTTCATGCTCCTGGTCCTTTTTTTTTTTTTTTTTTTTTTTTTTTTTTTTTGCTCCTCGCATTTTTCGCACCTTTTCATGCTCCTCGCATTTTTCGCACATTTTCATGCTCGTCGCATTTTTCGCACCTTTTCATGCTCGTCGCATTTTTCGCACCTTTTCATGCTCCTGGTCCTTTTTTTTTTTTTTTTTGCTCCTCGCATTTTTCACACCTTTTCATGCTCCCCGCATTTTTCACACCTTTTCATGCTCCTGGTCCTTTTTTTTTTTTTTTTTCTCCTCGCATTTTTCACACCTCTTCATGCTCGTCGCATTTTTCACACCTTTTCATGCCCCTGGTCTTTCTTTCTTTCTTTTTTTTTTTTTTTTTGCTCCTCGCATTTTTCACACCTCTTCATGCTCCTCGCATTTTTCACATCTTTTCATGCTCGTCGCATTTTTCACACCTTTTCATGCTCCTGGTCCTTTTTTTTTTTTTTTTTTTTTTTTTTTTTTGCTCCTCGCATTTTTCACACCTCTTCATGCTCCTCGCATTTTTCACATCTTTTCATGCTCGTCGCATTTTTCACACCTTTTCATGCTCCTGGTCCTTTTTTTTTTTTTTTTTTTTTTTTTTTTTTGCTCCTCGCATTTTTCACACCTTTTCATGCTCGTCGCATTTTTCGCACCTTTTCATGCTCGTCGCATTTTTCGCACCTTTTCATGCTCGTCGCATTTTTCGCACCTTTTCATGCTCGTCGCATTTTTCGCACCTTTTCATGCTCGTCGCATTTTTCGCACGTTTTCATGCTCGTCGCATTTTTCGCACCTTTTCATGCTCGTCGCATTTTTCGCACCTTTTCATGCTCGTCGCATTTTTCGCACCTTTTCATGCTCGTCGCATTTTTCGCACCTTTTCATGCTCCTGGTCCTTTTTTTTTTTTTTTTTTTTTTTTTTTTTTTTTGCTCCTCAAATTTTTCACACCTTTTCATGCTCCTCGCATTTTTCGCACCTTTTCATGCTCCTGGTTCTTTTTTTTTTTTTTTTTTTTTGCTCCTCGCCTTTTTCGCACCTTTTCATGCTCGTCGCATTTTTCGCACCTTTTCATGCTCCTGGTCTTTTTTTTTTTTTTTTTTGCTCCTCGCATTTTTCACACCTCTTCATGCTCCTCGCATTTTTCACATCTTTTCATGCTCGTCGCATTTTTCACACCTTTTCATGCTCCTGGTCCTTTTTTTTTTTTTTTTTTTTTTTTTTTTTTTGCTCCTCGCATTTTTCACACCTCTTCATGCTCCTCGCATTTTTCACATCTTTTCATGCTCGTCGCATTTTTCACACCTTTTCATGCTCCTGGTCCTTTTTTTTTTTTTTTTTTTTTTTTTTTTTTTGCTCCTCGCATTTTTCGCACCTTTTCATGCTCCTGGTCCTTTTTTTTTTTTTTTTTTTTTTTTTTTTTTTTGCTCCTCGCATTTTTCGCACCTTTTCATGCTCCTCGCATTTTTCGCACATTTTCATGCTCGTCGCATTTTTCGCACCTTTTCATGCTCGTCGCATTTTTCGCACCTTTTCATGCTCCTGGTCCTTTTTTTTTTTTTTTTTGCTCCTCGCATTTTTCACACCTTTTCATGCTCCCCGCATTTTTCACACCTTTTCATGCTCCTGGTCCTTTTTTTTTTTTTTTTTCTCCTCGCATTTTTCACACCTCTTCATGCTCGTCGCATTTTTCACACCTTTTCATGCCCCTGGTCTTTCTTTCTTTCTTTTTTTTTTTTTTTTTTGCTCCTCGCATTTTTCACACCTCTTCATGCTCCTCGCATTTTTCACATCTTTTCATGCTCGTCGCATTTTTCACACCTTTTCATGCTCCTGGTCCTTTTTTTTTTTTTTTTTTTTTTTTTTTTTTGCTCCTCGCATTTTTCACACCTCTTCATGCTCCTCGCATTTTTCACATCTTTTCATGCTCGTCGCATTTTTCACACCTTTTCATGCTCCTGGTCCTTTTTTTTTTTTTTTTTTTTTTTTTTTTTTGCTCCTCGCATTTTTCACACCTTTTCATGCTCGTCGCATTTTTCGCACCTTTTCATGCTCGTCGCATTTTTCGCACCTTTTCATGCTCGTCGCATTTTTCGCACCTTTTCATGCTCGTCGCATTTTTCGCACCTTTTCATGCTCGTCGCATTTTTCGCACGTTTTCATGCTCGTCGCATTTTTCGCACGTTTTCATGCTCGTCGCATTTTTCGCACCTTTTCATGCTCGTCGCATTTTTCGCACCTTTTCATGCTCGTCGCATTTTTCGCACCTTTTCATGCTCCTGGTCCTTTTTTTTTTTTTTTTTTTTTTTTTTTTTTTTTGCTCCTCAAATTTTTCACACCTTTTCATGCTCCTCGCATTTTTCGCACCTTTTCATGCTCCTGGTTCTTTTTTTTTTTTTTTTTTTTTGCTCCTCGCCTTTTTCGCACCTTTTCATGCTCGTCGCATTTTTCGCACCTTTTCATGCTCCTGGTCTTTTTTTTTTTTTTTTTTGCTCCTCGCATTTTTCACACCTCTTCATGCTCCTCGCATTTTTCACATCTTTTCATGCTCGTCGCATTTTTCACACCTTTTCATGCTCCTGGTCCTTTTTTTTTTTTTTTTTTTTTTTTTTTTTTGCTCCTCGCATTTTTCACACCTCTTCATGCTCCTCGCATTTTTCACATCTTTTCATGCTCGTCGCATTTTTCACACCTTTTCATGCTCCTGGTCCTTTTTTTTTTTTTTTTTTTTTTTTTTTTTTTTGCTCCTCGCATTTTTCGCACCTTTTCATGCTCGTCGCATTTTTCGCACCTTTTCATGCTCGTCGCATTTTTCGCACCTTTTCATGCTCCTGGTCCTTTTTTTTTTTTTTTTTGCTCCTCGCATTTTTCACACCTTTTCATGCTCCCCGCATTTTTCACACCTTTTCATGCTCCTCGCATTTTTCGCA
>NW_025316741.1:37500-95000 GCF_910594005.1 Cervus elaphus
ATTTTTCACACCTTTTCATGCTCCTGGTCCTTTTTTTTTTTTTTTTTCTCCTCGCATTTTTCACACCTCTTCATGCTCGTCGCATTTTTCGCACCTTTTCATGCTCCTGGTCCTTTTTTTTTTTTTTTTTGCTCCTCGCATTTTTCACACCTTTTCATGCTCCCCGCATTTTTCACACCTTTTCATGCTCCTCGCATTTTTCGCACCTTTTCATGCTCCTGGTCCTTTTTTTTTTTTTTTTTTTTTTTTGCTCCTCGCCTTTTTCGCACCTTTTCATGCTCGTCGCATTTTTCGCACCTTTTCATGCTCCTGGTCTTTTTTTTTTTTTTTTTTGCTCCTCGCATTTTTCACACCTCTTCATGCTCCTCGCATTTTTCACATCTTTTCATGCTCGTCGCATTTTTCACACCTTTTCATGCTCCTGGTCCTTTTTTTTTTTTTTTTTTTTTTTTTTTTTTGCTCCTCGCATTTTTCACACCTCTTCATGCTCCTCGCATTTTTCACATCTTTTCATGCTCGTCGCATTTTTCACACCTTTTCATGCTCCTGGTCCTTTTTTTTTTTTTTTTTTTTTGCTCCTCGCATTTTTCGCACCTTTTCATGCTCGTCGCATTTTTCGCACCTTTTCATGCTCGTCGCATTTTTCGCACCTTTTCATGCTCCCTGGTCCTTTTTTTTTTTTTTTTTGCTCCTCGCATTTTTCACACCTTTTCATGCTCCCCGCATTTTTCACACCTTTTCATGCTCCTCGCATTTTTCGCACCTTTTCATGCTCCTGGTCCTTTTTTTTTTTTTTTTTTTTTTTTGCTCCTCGCATTTTTCACACCTTTTCATGCTCCTGGTCCTTTTTTTTTTTTTTTTTTTTTTTTTTTTTTTGCTCCTCGCATTTTTCGCACCTTTTCATGCTCCTGGTCCTTTTTTTTTTTTTTTTTTTTTTTTGCTCCTCGCATTTTTCACACCTTTTCATGCTCCTGGTCCTTTTTTTTTTTTTTTTTTTTTTTTTTTTTTTTTGCTCCTCGCATTTTTCGCACCTTTTCATGCTCCTCGCATTTTTCACACCTTTTCATGCTCCCCGCATTTTTCACACCTTTTCATGCTCCTCGCATTTTTCGCACCTTTTCATGCTCCTGGTCCTTTTTTTTTTTTTTTTTTTTTTTGCTCCTCGCATTTTTCACACCTTTTCATGCTCCTGGTCCTTTTTTTTTTTTTTTTTTTTTTTTTTTGCTCCTCGCATTTTTCACACCTTTTCATGCTCCTCGCATTTTTCGCACCTTTTCATGCTCCTGGTCCTTTTTTTTTTTTTTTTTTTTTGCTCCTCGCATTTTTCGCACCTTTTCATGCTCCTCGCATTTTTCGCACCTTTTCATGCTCGTCGCATTTTTCGCACCTTTTCATGCTCGTCGCCTTTTTCGCACCTTTTCATGCTCGTCGCATTTTTCGCACCTTTTCATGCTCCTGGTCTTTTTTTTTTTTTTTTTTGCTCCTCGCATTTTTCACACCTTTTCATGCTCCTGGTCCTTTTTTTTTTTTTTTTTTTTTTTTTTTTTTTTGCTCCTCGCATTTTTCACACCTTTTCATGCTCCTGGTCCTTTTTTTTTTTTTTTTTCTCCTCGCATTTTTCACACCTCTTCATGCTCGTCGCATTTTTCGCACCTTTTCATGCTCCTGGTCCTTTTTTTTTTTTTTTTTTGCTCCTCGCATTTTTCACACCTTTTCATGCTCCCCGCATTTTTCACACCTTTTCATGCTCCTCGCATTTTTCGCACCTTTTCATGCTCCTGGTCCTTTTTTTTTTTTTTTTTTTTTTTTTGCTCCTCGCATTTTTCACACCTTTTCATGCTCCTGGTCCTTTTTTTTTTTTTTTTTTTTTTTTTTTTTTTTTGCTCCTCGCATTTTTCCCCCCTTTTCATGCTCCTGGTCCTTTTTTTTTTTTTTTTTCTCCTCGCATTTTTCACACCTCTTCATGCTCGTCGCATTTTTCGCACCTTTTCATGCTCCTGGTCCTTTTTTTTTTTTTTTTTGCTCCTCGCATTTTTCACACCTTTTCATGCTCCCCGCATTTTTCACACCTTTTCATGCTCCTCGCATTTTTCGCACCTTTTCATGCTCCTGGTCCTTTTTTTTTTTTTTTTTTTTTTTTGCTCCTCGCATTTTTCACACCTTTTCATGCTCCTGGTCCTTTTTTTTTTTTTTTTTCTCCTCGCATTTTTCACACCTCTTCATGCTCCCCGCATTTTTCACACCTTTTCATGCTCCTCGCATTTTTCGCACCTTTTCATGCTCCTGGTTCTTTTTTTTTTTTTTTTTTTTTGCTCCTCGCCTTTTTCGCACCTTTTCATGCTCGTCGCATTTTTCGCACCTTTTCATGCTCCTGGTCCTTTTTTTTTTTTTTTTTTTTTTTTTTTTTTGCTCCTCGCATTTTTCACGCCTTTTCATGCTCGTCGCATTTTTCGCACATTTTCATGCTCGTCGCATTTTTCGCACCTTTTCATGCTCGTCGCATTTTTCGCACCTTTTCATGCTCGTCGCATTTTTCGCACCTTTTCATGCTCGTCGCATTTTTCGCACCTTTTCATGCTCGTCGCATTTTTCGCACCTTTTCATGCTCCTGGTCTTTTTTTTTTTTTTTTTTGCTCCTCGCATTTTTCGCACCTTTTCATGCTCCTGGTCTTTTTTTTTTTTTTTTTTGCTCCTCGCATTTTTCACACCTTTTCATGCTCCTGGTCCTTTTTTTTTTTTTTTTTTTTTTTTTTTGCTCCCCGCATTTTTCACACCTTTTCATGCTCCTCGCATTTTTCACACCTTTTCATGCTCCCCGCATTTTTCACACCTTTTCATGCTCCTCGCATTTTTCGCACCTTTTCATGCTCCTGGTCCTTTTTTTTTTTTTTTTTTTTTTTTGCTCCTCGCATTTTTCACACCTTTTCATGCTCCCCGCATTTTTCACACCTTTTCATGCTCCTCGCATTTTTCGCACCTTTTCATGCTCCTGGTTCTTTTTTTTTTTTTTTTTTTTTGCTCCTCGCCTTTTTCGCACCTTTTCATGCTCGTCGCATTTTTCGCACCTTTTCATGCTCCTGGTCCTTTTTTTTTTTTTTTTTTTTTTTTTTTTTTGCTCCTCGCATTTTTCACGCCTTTTCATGCTCGTCGCATTTTTCGCACCTTTTCATGCTCCTGGTCCTTTTTTTTTTTTTTTTTTTTTTTTGCTCCTCGCATTTTTCACACCTTTTCATGCTCCTGGTCCTTTTTTTTTTTTTTTTTTTTTTTTGCTCCTCGCATTTTTCACACCTTTTCATGCTCCTGGTCCTTTTTTTTTTTTTTTTTTTTTTTTGCTCCTCGCATTTTTCACACCTTTTCATGCTCCTGGTCCTTTTTTTTTTTTTTTTTTTTTTTTTGCTCCTCGCATTTTTCACACCTTTTCATGCTCCCCGCATTTTTCACACCTTTTCATGCTCCTCGCATTTTTCGCACCTTTTCATGCTCCTGGTTCTTTTTTTTTTTTTTTTTTTTGCTCCTCGCCTTTTTCGCACCTTTTCATGCTCGTCGCATTTTTCGCACCTTTTCATGCTCCTGGTCTTTTTTTTTTTTTTTTTTGCTCCTCGCATTTTTCACACCTCTTCATGCTCCTCGCATTTTTCACATCTTTTCATGCTCGTCGCATTTTTCACACCTTTTCATGCTCCTGGTCCTTTTTTTTTTTTTTTTTTTTTTTTTTTTTGCTCCTCGCATTTTTCACACCTCTTCATGCTCCTCGCATTTTTCACATCTTTTCATGCTCGTCGCATTTTTCACACCTTTTCATGCTCCTGGTCCTTTTTTTTTTTTTTTTTTTTTTTTTTTTTTTTGCTCCTCGCATTTTTCGCACCTTTTCATGCTCGTCGCATTTTTCGCACCTTTTCATGCTCGTCGCATTTTTCGCACATTTTCATGCTCCTGGTCCTTTTTTTTTTTTTTTTTGCTCCTCGCATTTTTCACACCTTTTCATGCTCCCCGCATTTTTCACACCTTTTCATGCTCCTCGCATTTTTCGCACCTTTTCATGCTCCTGGTCCTTTTTTTTTTTTTTTTTTTTTTTTGCTCCTCGCATTTTTCACACCTTTTCATGCTCCTGGTCCTTTTTTTTTTTTTTTTTTTTTTTTTTTTTTTGCTCCTCGCATTTTTCGCACCTTTTCATGCTCCTGGTCCTTTTTTTTTTTTTTTTTTTTTTTTGCTCCTCGCATTTTTCACACCTTTTCATGCTCCTGGTCCTTTTTTTTTTTTTTTTTTTTTTTTTTTTTTTTGCTCCTCGCATTTTTCGCACCTTTTCATGCTCCTCGCATTTTTCACACCTTTTCATGCTCCCCGCATTTTTCACACCTTTTCATGCTCCTCGCATTTTTCGCACCTTTTCATGCTCCTGGTCCTTTTTTTTTTTTTTTTTTTTTTTGCTCCTCGCATTTTTCACACCTTTTCATGCTCCTGGTCCTTTTTTTTTTTTTTTTTTTTTTTTTTTTTTTTGCTCCTCGCATTTTTCACACCTTTTCATGCTCCTCGCATTTTTCGCACCTTTTCATGCTCCTGGTCCTTTTTTTTTTTTTTTTTTTTTGCTCCTCGCATTTTTCGCACCTTTTCATGCTCCTCGCATTTTTCGCACCTTTTCATGCTCGTCGCATTTTTCGCACCTTTTCATGCTCGTCGCCTTTTTCGCACCTTTTCATGCTCGTCGCATTTTTCGCACCTTTTCATGCTCCTGGTCTTTTTTTTTTTTTTTTTTTGCTCCTCGCATTTTTCACACCTTTTCATGCTCCTGGTCCTTTTTTTTTTTTTTTTTCTCCTCGCATTTTTCACACCTCTTCATGCTCGTCGCATTTTTCGCACCTTTTCATGCTCCTGGTCCTTTTTTTTTTTTTTTTTGCTCCTCGCATTTTTCACACCTTTTCATGCTCCCCGCATTTTTCACACCTTTTCATGCTCCTCGCATTTTTCGCACCTTTTCATGCTCCTGGTCCTTTTTTTTTTTTTTTTTTTTTTTGCTCCTCGCATTTTTCACACCTTTTCATGCTCCTCGCATTTTTCGCACCTTTTCATGCTCCTGGTCCTTTTTTTTTTTTTTTTTTTTTTGCTCCTCGCATTTTTCGCACCTTTTCATGCTCCTCGCATTTTTCGCACATTTTCATGCTCGTCGCATTTTTCGCACCTTTTCATGCTCGTCGCATTTTTCGCACCTTTTCATGCTCCTGGTCCTTTTTTTTTTTTTTTTTGCTCCTCGCATTTTTCACACCTTTTCATGCTCCCCGCATTTTTCACACCTTTTCATGCTCCTCGCATTTTTCGCACCTTTTCATGCTCCTGGTCCTTTTTTTTTTTTTTTTTTTTTTTTGCTCCTCGCATTTTTCACACCTTTTCATGCTCCGCGCATTTTTCACACCTTTTCATGCTCCTGGTCCTTTTTTTTTTTTTTTTTTTTTTTTTTTTTTTGCTCCTCGCATTTTTCACACCTTTTCATGCTCCTGGTCCTTTTTTTTTTTTTTTTTTTTTTTTTTTTTTTTGCTCCTCGCCTTTTTCGCACCTTTTCATGCTCGTCGCATTTTTCGCACCTTTTCATGCTCCTGGTCTTTTTTTTTTTTTTTTTTGCTCCTCGCATTTTTCACACCTCTTCATGCTCCTCGCATTTTTCACATCTTTTCATGCTCGTCGCATTTTTCACACCTTTTCATGCTCCTGGTCCTTTTTTTTTTTTTTTTTTTTTTTTTTTTTTGCTCCTCGCATTTTTCACACCTCTTCATGCTCCTCGCATTTTTCACATCTTTTCATGCTCGTCGCATTTTTCACACCTTTTCATGCTCCTGGTCCTTTTTTTTTTTTTTTTTTTTTTTTTTTTTTTTGCTCCTCGCATTTTTCGCACCTTTTCATGCTCGTCGCATTTTTCGCACCTTTTCATGCTCGTCGCATTTTTCGCACCTTTTCATGCTCCTGGTCCTTTTTTTTTTTTTTTTTGCTCCTCGCATTTTTCACACCTTTTCATGCTCCCCGCATTTTTCACACCTTTTCATGCTCCTCGCATTTTTCGCACCTTTTCATGCTCCTGGTCCTTTTTTTTTTTTTTTTTTTTTTTTGCTCCTCGCATTTTTCACACCTTTTCATGCTCCTGGTCCTTTTTTTTTTTTTTTTTTTTTTTTTTTTTTTTTTGCTCCTCGCATTTTTCGCACCTTTTCATGCTCCTCGCATTTTTCGCACATTTTCATGCTCGTCGCATTTTTCGCACCTTTTCATGCTCGTCGCATTTTTCGCACCTTTTCATGCTCCTGGTCCTTTTTTTTTTTTTTTTTGCTCCTCGCATTTTTCACACCTTTTCATGCTCCCCGCATTTTTCACACCTTTTCATGCTCCTGGTCCTTTTTTTTTTTTTTTTTCTCCTCGCATTTTTCACACCTCTTCATGCTCCTCGCATTTTTCGCACCTTTTCATGCTCCTGGTCCTTTTTTTTTTTTTTTTTTGCTCCTCGCATTTTTCACACCTTTTCATGCTCCCCGCATTTTTCACACCTTTTCATGCTCCTCGCATTTTTCGCACCTTTTCATGCTCCTGGTCCTTTTTTTTTTTTTTTTTTTTTTTTGCTCCTCGCATTTTTCACACCTTTTCATGCTCCTCGCATTTTTCGCACCTTTTCATGCTCCTGGTCCTTTTTTTTTTTTTTTTTTTTTTGCTCCTCGCATTTTTCGCACCTTTTCATGCTCCTCGCATTTTTCGCACATTTTCATGCTCGTCGCATTTTTCGCACCTTTTCATGCTCGTCGCATTTTTCGCACCTTTTCATGCTCCTGGTCCTTTTTTTTTTTTTTTTTGCTCCTCGCATTTTTCACACCTTTTCATGCTCCCCGCATTTTTCACACCTTTTCATGCTCCTCGCATTTTTCGCACCTTTTCATGCTCCTGGTCCTTTTTTTTTTTTTTTTTTTTTTTTGCTCCTCGCATTTTTCACACCTTTTCATGCTCCGCGCATTTTTCACACCTTTTCATGCTCCTGGTCCTTTTTTTTTTTTTTTTTTTTTTTTTTTTTTTGCTCCTCGCATTTTTCACACCTTTTCATGCTCCTGGTCCTTTTTTTTTTTTTTTTTTTTTTTTTTTTTTTTGCTCCTCGCCTTTTTCGCACCTTTTCATGCTCGTCGCATTTTTCGCACCTTTTCATGCTCCTGGTCTTTTTTTTTTTTTTTTTTGCTCCTCGCATTTTTCACACCTCTTCATGCTCCTCGCATTTTTCACATCTTTTCATGCTCGTCGCATTTTTCACACCTTTTCATGCTCCTGGTCCTTTTTTTTTTTTTTTTTTTTTTTTTTTTTGCTCCTCGCATTTTTCACACCTCTTCATGCTCCTCGCATTTTTCACATCTTTTCATGCTCGTCGCATTTTTCACACCTTTTCATGCTCCTGGTCCTTTTTTTTTTTTTTTTTTTTTTTTTTTTTTTGCTCCTCGCATTTTTCGCACCTTTTCATGCTCGTCGCATTTTTCGCACCTTTTCATGCTCGTCGCATTTTTCGCACCTTTTCATGCTCCTGGTCCTTTTTTTTTTTTTTTTTGCTCCTCGCATTTTTCACACCTTTTCATGCTCCCCGCATTTTTCACACCTTTTCATGCTCCTCGCATTTTTCGCACCTTTTCATGCTCCTGGTCCTTTTTTTTTTTTTTTTTTTTTTTTGCTCCTCGCATTTTTCACACCTTTTCATGCTCCTGGTCCTTTTTTTTTTTTTTTTTTTTTTTTTTTTTTTTTGCTCCTCGCATTTTTCGCACCTTTTCATGCTCCTCGCATTTTTCGCACATTTTCATGCTCGTCGCATTTTTCGCACCTTTTCATGCTCGTCGCATTTTTCGCACCTTTTCATGCTCCTGGTCCTTTTTTTTTTTTTTTTTGCTCCTCGCATTTTTCACACCTTTTCATGCTCCCCGCATTTTTCACACCTTTTCATGCTCCTGGTCCTTTTTTTTTTTTTTTTTCTCCTCGCATTTTTCACACCTCTTCATGCTCGTCGCATTTTTCACACCTTTTCATGCCCCTGGTCTTTCTTTCTTTCTTTTTTTTTTTTTTTTTGCTCCTCGCATTTTTCACACCTCTTCATGCTCCTCGCATTTTTCACATCTTTTCATGCTCGTCGCATTTTTCACACCTTTTCATGCTCCTGGTCCTTTTTTTTTTTTTTTTTTTTTTTTTTTTTGCTCCTCGCATTTTTCACACCTCTTCATGCTCCTCGCATTTTTCACATCTTTTCATGCTCGTCGCATTTTTCACACCTTTTCATGCTCCTGGTCCTTTTTTTTTTTTTTTTTTTTTTTTTTTTGCTCCTCGCATTTTTCACACCTTTTCATGCTCGTCGCATTTTTCGCACCTTTTCATGCTCGTCGCATTTTTCGCACCTTTTCATGCTCGTCGCATTTTTCGCACCTTTTCATGCTCGTCGCATTTTTCGCACCTTTTCATGCTCGTCGCATTTTTCGCACGTTTTCATGCTCGTCGCATTTTTCGCACCTTTTCATGCTCGTCGCATTTTTCGCACCTTTTCATGCTCGTCGCATTTTTCGCACCTTTTCATGCTCGTCGCATTTTTCGCACCTTTTCATGCTCCTGGTCCTTTTTTTTTTTTTTTTTTTTTTTTTTTTTTTTGCTCCTCAAATTTTTCACACCTTTTCATGCTCCTCGCATTTTTCGCACCTTTTCATGCTCCTGGTTCTTTTTTTTTTTTTTTTTTTTTGCTCCTCGCCTTTTTCGCACCTTTTCATGCTCGTCGCATTTTTCGCACCTTTTCATGCTCCTGGTCTTTTTTTTTTTTTTTTTTGCTCCTCGCATTTTTCACACCTCTTCATGCTCCTCGCATTTTTCACATCTTTTCATGCTCGTCGCATTTTTCACACCTTTTCATGCTCCTGGTCCTTTTTTTTTTTTTTTTTTTTTTTTTTTTTTGCTCCTCGCATTTTTCACACCTCTTCATGCTCCTCGCATTTTTCGCACATTTTCATGCTCGTCGCATTTTTCGCACCTTTTCATGCTCGTCGCATTTTTCGCACCTTTTCATGCTCCTGGTCCTTTTTTTTTTTTTTTTTGCTCCTCGCATTTTTCACACCTTTTCATGCTCCCCGCATTTTTCACACCTTTTCATGCTCCTCGCATTTTTCGCACCTTTTCATGCTCCTGGTCCTTTTTTTTTTTTTTTTTTTTTTTTGCTCCTCGCATTTTTCACACCTTTTCATGCTCCTGGTCCTTTTTTTTTTTTTTTTTTTTTTTTTTTTTTTTGCTCCTCGCATTTTTCGCACCTTTTCATGCTCCTGGTCCTTTTTTTTTTTTTTTTTTTTTTTTGCTCCTCGCATTTTTCACACCTTTTCATGCTCCTGGTCCTTTTTTTTTTTTTTTTTTTTTTTTTTTTTTTTGCTCCTCGCATTTTTCGCACCTTTTCATGCTCCTCGCATTTTTCACACCTTTTCATGCTCCCCGCATTTTTCACACCTTTTCATGCTCCTCGCATTTTTCGCACCTTTTCATGCTCCTGGTCCTTTTTTTTTTTTTTTTTTTTTTGCTCCTCGCATTTTTCACACCTTTTCATGCTCCTCGCATTTTTCGCACATTTTCATGCTCGTCGCATTTTTCGCACCTTTTCATGCTCGTCGCATTTTTCGCACCTTTTCATGCTCCTGGTCCTTTTTTTTTTTTTTTTTGCTCCTCGCATTTTTCACACCTTTTCATGCTCCCCGCATTTTTCACACCTTTTCATGCTCCTCGCATTTTTCGCACCTTTTCATGCTCCTGGTCCTTTTTTTTTTTTTTTTTTTTTTTGCTCCTCGCATTTTTCACACCTTTTCATGCTCCTCGCATTTTTCGCACCTTTTCATGCTCCTGGTCCTTTTTTTTTTTTTTTTTTTTTTGCTCCTCGCATTTTTCGCACCTTTTCATGCTCCTCGCATTTTTCGCACATTTTCATGCTCGTCGCATTTTTCGCACCTTTTCATGCTCGTCGCATTTTTCGCACCTTTTCATGCTCCTGGTCCTTTTTTTTTTTTTTTTTGCTCCTCGCATTTTTCACACCTTTTCATGCTCCCCGCATTTTTCACACCTTTTCATGCTCCTCGCATTTTTCGCACCTTTTCATGCTCCTGGTCCTTTTTTTTTTTTTTTTTTTTTTTTGCTCCTCGCATTTTTCACACCTTTTCATGCTCCGCGCATTTTTCACACCTTTTCATGCTCCTGGTCCTTTTTTTTTTTTTTTTTTTTTTTTTTTTTTTGCTCCTCGCATTTTTCACACCTTTTCATGCTCCTGGTCCTTTTTTTTTTTTTTTTTTTTTTTTTTTTTTTTGCTCCTCGCCTTTTTCGCACCTTTTCATGCTCGTCGCATTTTTCGCACCTTTTCATGCTCCTGGTCTTTTTTTTTTTTTTTTTTGCTCCTCGCATTTTTCACACCTCTTCATGCTCCTCGCATTTTTCACATCTTTTCATGCTCGTCGCATTTTTCACACCTTTTCATGCTCCTGGTCCTTTTTTTTTTTTTTTTTTTTTTTTTTTTTTGCTCCTCGCATTTTTCACACCTCTTCATGCTCCTCGCATTTTTCACATCTTTTCATGCTCGTCGCATTTTTCACACCTTTTCATGCTCCTGGTCCTTTTTTTTTTTTTTTTTTTTTTTTTTTTTTTGCTCCTCGCATTTTTCGCACCTTTTCATGCTCGTCGCATTTTTCGCACCTTTTCATGCTCGTCGCATTTTTCGCACCTTTTCATGCTCCTGGTCCTTTTTTTTTTTTTTTTTGCTCCTCGCATTTTTCACACCTTTTCATGCTCCTGGTCCTTTTTTTTTTTTTTTTTTTTTTTTTTTTTTTTGCTCCTCGCATTTTTCGCACCTTTTCATGCTCCTCGCATTTTTCACACCTTTTCATGCTCCCCGCATTTTTCACACCTTTTCATGCTCCTCGCATTTTTCGCACCTTTTCATGCTCCTGGTCCTTTTTTTTTTTTTTTTTTTTTTTGCTCCCCGCATTTTTCACACCTTTTCATGCTCCTCGCATTTTTCACACCTTTTCATGCTCCCCGCATTTTTCACACCTTTTCATGCTCCTCGCATTTTTCGCACCTTTTCATGCTCCTGGTCCTTTTTTTTTTTTTTTTTTTTTTTTGCTCCTCGCATTTTTCACACCTTTTCATGCTCCTGGTCCTTTTTTTTTTTTTTTTTTTTTTTTTTTTTTTTTTTTTGCTCCTCGCATTTTTCACACCTTTTCATGCTCCCCGCATTTTTCACACCTTTTCATGCTCCTCGCATTTTTCGCACCTTTTCATGCTCCTGGTTCTTTTTTTTTTTTTTTTTTTTTGCTCCTCGCCTTTTTCGCACCTTTTCATGCTCGTCGCATTTTTCGCACCTTTTCATGCTCCTGGTCTTTTTTTTTTTTTTTTTTGCTCCTCGCATTTTTCACACCTCTTCATGCTCCTCGCATTTTTCACATCTTTTCATGCTCGTCGCATTTTTCACACCTTTTCATGCTCCTGGTCCTTTTTTTTTTTTTTTTTTTTTTTTTTTTGCTCCTCGCATTTTTCACACCTCTTCATGCTCCTCGCATTTTTCACATCTTTTCATGCTCGTCGCATTTTTCACACCTTTTCATGCTCCTGGTCCTTTTTTTTTTTTTTTTTTTTTTTTTTTTTTTTGCTCCTCGCATTTTTCGCACCTTTTCATGCTCGTCGCATTTTTCGCACCTTTTCATGCTCGTCGCATTTTTCGCACCTTTTCTTGCTCCTGGTCCTTTTTTTTTTTTTTTTTGCTCCTCGCATTTTTCACACCTTTTCATGCTCCCCGCATTTTTCACACCTTTTCATGCTCCTCGCATTTTTCGCACCTTTTCATGCTCCTGGTCCTTTTTTTTTTTTTTTTTTTTTTTTGCTCCTCGCATTTTTCACACCTTTTCATGCTCCTGGTCCTTTTTTTTTTTTTTTTTTTTTTTTTTTTTTTGCTCCTCGCATTTTTCACACCTTTTCATGCTCGTCGCATTTTTCGCACCTTTTCATGCTCGTCGCATTTTTCGCACCTTTTCATGCTCGTCGCATTTTTCGCACCTTTTCATGCTCGTCGCATTTTTCGCACCTTTTCATGCTCGTCGCATTTTTCGCACGTTTTCATGCTCGTCGCATTTTTCGCACCTTTTCATGCTCGTCGCATTTTTCGCACCTTTTCATGCTCGTCGCATTTTTCGCACCTTTTCATGCTCGTCGCATTTTTCGCACCTTTTCATGCTCCTGGTCCTTTTTTTTTTTTTTTTTTTTTTTTTTTTTTTTGCTCCTCAAATTTTTCACACCTTTTCATGCTCCTCGCATTTTTCGCACCTTTTCATGCTCCTGGTTCTTTTTTTTTTTTTTTTTTTTTGCTCCTCGCCTTTTTCGCACCTTTTCATGCTCGTCGCATTTTTCGCACCTTTTCATGCTCCTGGTCTTTTTTTTTTTTTTTTTTGCTCCTCGCATTTTTCACACCTCTTCATGCTCCTCGCATTTTTCACATCTTTTCATGCTCGTCGCATTTTTCACACCTTTTCATGCTCCTGGTCCTTTTTTTTTTTTTTTTTTTTTTTTTTTTTTGCTCCTCGCATTTTTCACACCTCTTCATGCTCCTCGCATTTTTCACATCTTTTCATGCTCGTCGCATTTTTCACACCTTTTCATGCTCCTGGTCCTTTTTTTTTTTTTTTTTTTTTTTTTTTTTTTTGCTCCTCGCATTTTTCGCACCTTTTCATGCTCGTCGCATTTTTCGCACCTTTTCATGCTCGTCGCATTTTTCGCACCTTTTCATGCTCCTGGTCCTTTTTTTTTTTTTTTTTGCTCCTCGCATTTTTCACACCTTTTCATGCTCCCCGCATTTTTCACACCTTTTCATGCTCCTCGCATTTTTCGCACCTTTTCATGCTCCTGGTCCTTTTTTTTTTTTTTTTTTTTTTTTGCTCCTCGCATTTTTCACACCTTTTCATGCTCCTGGTCCTTTTTTTTTTTTTTTTTTTTTTTTTTTTTTTTGCTCCTCGCATTTTTCGCACCTTTTCATGCTCCTGGTCCTTTTTTTTTTTTTTTTTTTTTTTTGCTCCTCGCATTTTTCACACCTTTTCATGCTCCTGGTCCTTTTTTTTTTTTTTTTTTTTTTTTTTTTTTTTGCTCCTCGCATTTTTCGCACCTTTTCATGCTCCTCGCATTTTTCACACCTTTTCATGCTCCCCGCATTTTTCACACCTTTTCATGCTCCTCGCATTTTTCGCACCTTTTCATGCTCCTGGTCCTTTTTTTTTTTTTTTTTTTTTTTGCTCCCCGCATTTTTCACACCTTTTCATGCTCCTCGCATTTTTCACACCTTTTCATGCTCCCCGCATTTTTCACACCTTTTCATGCTCCTCGCATTTTTCGCACCTTTTCATGCTCCTGGTCCTTTTTTTTTTTTTTTTTTTTTTTTTGCTCCTCGCATTTTTCACACCTTTTCTTGCTCCTGGTCCTTTTTTTTTTTTTTTTTTTTTTTTTTTTTTTTTTTTTTGCTCCTCGCATTTTTCACACCTTTTCATGCTCCCCGCATTTTTCACACCTTTTCATGCTCCTCGCATTTTTCGCACCTTTTCATGCTCCTGGTTCTTTTTTTTTTTTTTTTTTTTTGCTCCTCGCCTTTTTCGCACCTTTTCATGCTCGTCGCATTTTTCGCACCTTTTCATGCTCCTGGTCTTTTTTTTTTTTTTTTTTGCTCCTCGCATTTTTCACACCTCTTCATGCTCCTCGCATTTTTCACATCTTTTCATGCTCGTCGCATTTTTCACACCTTTTCATGCTCCTGGTCCTTTTTTTTTTTTTTTTTTTTTTTTTTTTTTGCTCCTCGCATTTTTCACACCTCTTCATGCTCCTCGCATTTTTCACATCTTTTCATGCTCGTCGCATTTTTCACACCTTTTCATGCTCCTGGTCCTTTTTTTTTTTTTTTTTTTTTTTTTTTTTTTGCTCCTCGCATTTTTCGCACCTTTTCATGCTCGTCGCATTTTTCGCACCTTTTCATGCTCGTCGCATTTTTCGCACCTTTTCATGCTCCTGGTCCTTTTTTTTTTTTTTTTTGCTCCTCGCATTTTTCACACCTTTTCATGCTCCCCGCATTTTTCACACCTTTTCATGCTCCTCGCATTTTTCGCACCGTTTCATGCTCCTGGTCCTTTTTTTTTTTTTTTTTTTTTTTTTGCTCCTCGCATTTTTCACACCTTTTCATGCTCCTGGTCCTTTTTTTTTTTTTTTTTTTTTTTTTTTTTTTTGCTCCTCGCATTTTTCGCACCTTTTCATGCTCCTCGCATTTTTCGCACATTTTCATGCTCGTCGCATTTTTCGCACCTTTTCATGCTCGTCGCATTTTTCGCACCTTTTCATGCTCCTGGTCCTTTTTTTTTTTTTTTTTGCTCCTCGCATTTTTCACACCTTTTCATGCTCCCCGCATTTTTCACACCTTTTCATGCTCCTGGTCCTTTTTTTTTTTTTTTTTCTCCTCGCATTTTTCACACCTCTTCATGCTCGTCGCATTTTTCACACCTTTTCATGCCCCTGGTCTTTCTTTCTTTCTTTTTTTTTTTTTTTTTGCTCCTCGCATTTTTCACACCTCTTCATGCTCCTCGCATTTTTCACATCTTTTCATGCTCGTCGCATTTTTCACACCTTTTCATGCTCCTGGTCCTTTTTTTTTTTTTTTTTTTTTTTTTTTTTTGCTCCTCGCATTTTTCACACCTCTTCATGCTCCTCGCATTTTTCACATCTTTTCATGCTCGTCGCATTTTTCACACCTTTTCATGCTCCTGGTCCTTTTTTTTTTTTTTTTTTGCTCCTCGCATTTTTCACACCTTTTCATGCTCGTCGCATTTTTCGCACCTTTTCATGCTCGTCGCATTTTTCGCACCTTTTCATGCTCGTCGCATTTTTCGCACCTTTTCATGCTCGTCGCATTTTTCGCACCTTTTCATGCTCGTCGCATTTTTCGCACGTTTTCATGCTCGTCGCATTTTTCGCACCTTTTCATGCTCGTCGCATTTTTCGCACCTTTTCATGCTCGTCGCATTTTTCGCACCTTTTCATGCTCGTCGCATTTTTCGCACCTTTTCATGCTCCTGGTCCTTTTTTTTTTTTTTTTTTTTTTTTTTTTTTTGCTCCTCAAATTTTTCACACCTTTTCATGCTCCTCGCATTTTTCGCACCTTTTCATGCTCCTGGTTCTTTTTTTTTTTTTTTTTTTTTGCTCCTCGCCTTTTTCGCACCTTTTCATGCTCGTCGCATTTTTCGCACCTTTTCATGCTCCTGGTCTTTTTTTTTTTTTTTTTTGCTCCTCGCATTTTTCACACCTCTTCATGCTCCTCGCATTTTTCACATCTTTTCATGCTCGTCGCATTTTTCACACCTTTTCATGCTCCTGGTCCTTTTTTTTTTTTTTTTTTTTTTTTTTTTTTGCTCCTCGCATTTTTCACACCTCTTCATGCTCCTCGCATTTTTCACATCTTTTCATGCTCGTCGCATTTTTCACACCTTTTCATGCTCCTGGTCCTTTTTTTTTTTTTTTTTTTTTTTTTTTTTTTGCTCCTCGCATTTTTCGCACCTTTTCATGCTCCTGGTCCTTTTTTTTTTTTTTTTTTTTTTTTTTTTTTTTTGCTCCTCGCATTTTTCGCACCTTTTCATGCTCCTCGCATTTTTCGCACATTTTCATGCTCGTCGCATTTTTCGCACCTTTTCATGCTCGTCGCATTTTTCGCACCTTTTCATGCTCCTGGTCCTTTTTTTTTTTTTTTTTGCTCCTCGCATTTTTCACACCTTTTCATGCTCCCCGCATTTTTCACACCTTTTCATGCTCCTGGTCCTTTTTTTTTTTTTTTTTCTCCTCGCATTTTTCACACCTCTTCATGCTCGTCGCATTTTTCACACCTTTTCATGCCCCTGGTCTTTCTTTCTTTCTTTTTTTTTTTTTTTTTGCTCCTCGCATTTTTCACACCTCTTCATGCTCCTCGCATTTTTCACATCTTTTCATGCTCGTCGCATTTTTCACACCTTTTCATGCTCCTGGTCCTTTTTTTTTTTTTTTTTTTTTTTTTTTTTTGCTCCTCGCATTTTTCACACCTCTTCATGCTCCTCGCATTTTTCACATCTTTTCATGCTCGTCGCATTTTTCACACCTTTTCATGCTCCTGGTCCTTTTTTTTTTTTTTTTTTTTTTTTTTTTTGCTCCTCGCATTTTTCACACCTTTTCATGCTCGTCGCATTTTTCGCACCTTTTCATGCTCGTCGCATTTTTCGCACCTTTTCATGCTCGTCGCATTTTTCGCACCTTTTCATGCTCGTCGCATTTTTCGCACCTTTTCATGCTCGTCGCATTTTTCGCACGTTTTCATGCTCGTCGCATTTTTCGCACCTTTTCATGCTCGTCGCATTTTTCGCACCTTTTCATGCTCGTCGCATTTTTCGCACCTTTTCATGCTCGTCGCATTTTTCGCACCTTTTCATGCTCCTGGTCCTTTTTTTTTTTTTTTTTTTTTTTTTTTTTTTTGCTCCTCAAATTTTTCACACCTTTTCATGCTCCTCGCATTTTTCGCACCTTTTCATGCTCCTGGTTCTTTTTTTTTTTTTTTTTTTTTGCTCCTCGCCTTTTTCGCACCTTTTCATGCTCGTCGCATTTTTCGCACCTTTTCATGCTCCTGGTCTTTTTTTTTTTTTTTTTTGCTCCTCGCATTTTTCACACCTCTTCATGCTCCTCGCATTTTTCACATCTTTTCATGCTCGTCGCATTTTTCACACCTTTTCATGCTCCTGGTCCTTTTTTTTTTTTTTTTTTTTTTTTTTTTTTTGCTCCTCGCATTTTTCACACCTCTTCATGCTCCTCGCATTTTTCACATCTTTTCATGCTCGTCGCATTTTTCACACCTTTTCATGCTCCTGGTCCTTTTTTTTTTTTTTTTTTTTTTTTTTTTTTTGCTCCTCGCATTTTTCGCACCTTTTCATGCTCGTCGCATTTTTCGCACCTTTTCATGCTCGTCGCATTTTTCGCACCTTTTCATGCTCCTGGTCCTTTTTTTTTTTTTTTTTGCTCCTCGCATTTTTCACACCTTTTCATGCTCCCCGCATTTTTCACACCTTTTCATGCTCCTCGCATTTTTCGCACCTTTTCATGCTCCTGGTCCTTTTTTTTTTTTTTTTTTTTTTTTGCTCCTCGCATTTTTCACACCTTTTCATGCTCCTGGTCCTTTTTTTTTTTTTTTTTTTTTTTTTTTTTTTTGCTCCTCGCATTTTTCGCACCTTTTCATGCTCCTGGTCCTTTTTTTTTTTTTTTTTTTTTTTTTGCTCCTCGCATTTTTCACACCTTTTCATGCTCCTGGTCCTTTTTTTTTTTTTTTTTTTTTTTTTTTTTTTTGCTCCTCGCATTTTTCGCACCTTTTCATGCTCCTCGCATTTTTCACACCTTTTCATGCTCCCCGCATTTTTCACACCTTTTCATGCTCCTCGCATTTTTCGCACCTTTTCATGCTCCTGGTCCTTTTTTTTTTTTTTTTTTTTTTTGCTCCCCGCATTTTTCACACCTTTTCATGCTCCTCGCATTTTTCACACCTTTTCATGCTCCCCGCATTTTTCACACCTTTTCATGCTCCTCGCATTTTTCGCACCTTTTCATGCTCCTGGTCCTTTTTTTTTTTTTTTTTTTTTTTTGCTCCTCGCTTTTTTCACACCTTTTCTTGCTCCTGGTCCTTTTTTTTTTTTTTTTTTTTTTTTTTTTTTTTTTTTTGCTCCTCGCATTTTTCACACCTTTTCATGCTCCCCGCATTTTTCACACCTTTTCATGCTCCTCGCATTTTTCGCACCTTTTCATGCTCCTGGTTCTTTTTTTTTTTTTTTTTTTTTGCTCCTCGCCTTTTTCGCACCTTTTCATGCTCGTCGCATTTTTCGCACCTTTTCATGCTCCTGGTCTTTTTTTTTTTTTTTTTTGCTCCTCGCATTTTTCACACCTCTTCATGCTCCTCGCATTTTTCACATCTTTTCATGCTCGTCGCATTTTTCACACCTTTTCATGCTCCTGGTCCTTTTTTTTTTTTTTTTTTTTTTTTTTTTTGCTCCTCGCATTTTTCACACCTCTTCATGCTCCTCGCATTTTTCACATCTTTTCATGCTCGTCGCATTTTTCACACCTTTTCATGCTCCTGGTCCTTTTTTTTTTTTTTTTTTTTTTTTTTTTTTTTGCTCCTCGCATTTTTCGCACCTTTTCATGCTCGTCGCATTTTTCGCACCTTTTCATGCTCGTCGCATTTTTCGCACCTTTTCATGCTCCTGGTCCTTTTTTTTTTTTTTTTTGCTCCTCGCATTTTTCACACCTTTTCATGCTCCCCGCATTTTTCACACCTTTTCATGCTCCTCGCATTTTTCGCACCTTTTCATGCTCCTGGTCCTTTTTTTTTTTTTTTTTTTTTTTTGCTCCTCGCATTTTTCACACCTTTTCATGCTCCTGGTCCTTTTTTTTTTTTTTTTTTTTTTTTTTTTTTTGCTCCTCGCATTTTTCACACCTTTTCATGCTCCCCGCATTTTTCACACCTTTTCATGCTCCTCGCATTTTTCGCACCTTTTCATGCTCCTGGTTCTTTTTTTTTTTTTTTTTTTTTGCTCCTCGCCTTTTTCGCACCTTTTCATGCTCGTCGCATTTTTCGCACCTTTTCATGCTCCTGGTCTTTTTTTTTTTTTTTTTTGCTCCTTGCATTTTTCACACCTCTTCATGCTCCTCGCATTTTTCACATCTTTTCATGCTCGTCGCATTTTTCACACCTTTTCATGCTCCTGGTCCTTTTTTTTTTTTTTTTTTTTTTTTGCTCCTCGCATTTTTCACACCTTTTCATGCTCCTGGTCCTTTTTTTTTTTTTTTTTTTTTTTTTTTTTTTTGCTCCTCGCATTTTTCGCACCTTTTCATGCTCCTGGTCCTTTTTTTTTTTTTTTTTTTTTTTTGCTCCTCGCATTTTTCACACCTTTTCATGCTCCTGGTCCTTTTTTTTTTTTTTTTTTTTTTTTTTTTTTTGCTCCTCGCATTTTTCGCACCTTTTCATGCTCCTCGCATTTTTCACACCTTTTCATGCTCCCCGCATTTTTCACACCTTTTCATGCTCCTCGCATTTTTCGCACCTTTTCATGCTCCTGGTCCTTTTTTTTTTTTTTTTTTTTTTTGCTCCTCGCATTTTTCACACCTTTTCATGCTCCTGGTCCTTTTTTTTTTTTTTTTTTTTTTTTTTTTTTTGCTCCTCGCATTTTTCACACCTTTTCATGCTCCTCGCATTTTTCGCACCTTTTCATGCTCCTGGTCCTTTTTTTTTTTTTTTTTTTTGCTCCTCGCATTTTTCGCACCTTTTCATGCTCCTCGCATTTTTCGCACCTTTTCATGCTCGTCGCATTTTTCGCACCTTTTCATGCTCCTGGTCCTTTTTTTTTTTTTTTTTTTTTTTGCTCCTCGCATTTTTCACACCTTTTCATGCTCCTGGTCCTTTTTTTTTTTTTTTTTTTTTTTTTTTTTTTTTGCTCCTCGCATTTTTCACACCTTTTCATGCTCCTGGTCCTTTTTTTTTTTTTTTTTCTCCTCGCATTTTTCACACCTCTTCATGCTCGTCGCATTTTTCGCACCTTTTCATGCTCCTGGTCTTTTTTTTTTTTTTTTTTTGCTCCTCGCATTTTTCACACCTTTTCATGCTCCCCGCATTTTTCACACCTTTTCATGCTCCTCGCATTTTTCGCACCTTTTCATGCTCCTGGTCCTTTTTTTTTTTTTTTTTTTTTTTTGCTCCTCGCATTTTTCACACCTTTTCATGCTCCTGGTCCTTTTTTTTTTTTTTTTTTTTTTTTTTTTTTTTGCTCCTCGCATTTTTCACACCTTTTCATGCTCCTGGTCCTTTTTTTTTTTTTTTTTCTCCTCGCATTTTTCACACCTCTTCATGCTCGTCGCATTTTTCGCACCTTTTCATGCTCCTGGTCCTTTTTTTTTTTTTTTTTGCTCCTCGCATTTTTCACACCTTTTCATGCTCCCCGCATTTTTCACACCTTTTCATGCTCCTCGCATTTTTCGCACCTTTTCATGCTCCTGGTCCTTTTTTTTTTTTTTTTTTTTTTTTGCTCCTCGCCTTTTTCGCACCTTTTCATGCTCGTCGCATTTTTCGCACCTTTTCATGCTCCTGGTCTTTTTTTTTTTTTTTTTTGCTCCTCGCATTTTTCACACCTCTTCATGCTCCTCGCATTTTTCACATCTTTTCATGCTCGTCGCATTTTTCACACCTTTTCATGCTCCTGGTCCTTTTTTTTTTTTTTTTTTTTTTTTTTTTTTTGCTCCTCGCATTTTTCACACCTCTTCATGCTCCTCGCATTTTTCACATCTTTTCATGCTCGTCGCATTTTTCACACCTTTTCATGCTCCTGGTCCTTTTTTTTTTTTTTTTTTTTTTTTTTTTTTTGCTCCTCGCATTTTTCGCACCTTTTCATGCTCGTCGCATTTTTCGCACCTTTTCATGCTCGTCGCATTTTTCGCACCTTTTCATGCTCCTGGTCCTTTTTTTTTTTTTTTTTGCTCCTCGCATTTTTCACACCTTTTCATGCTCCCCGCATTTTTCACACCTTTTCATGCTCCTCGCATTTTTCGCACCTTTTCATGCTCCTGGTCCTTTTTTTTTTTTTTTTTTTTTTTTTGCTCCTCGCATTTTTCACACCTTTTCATGCTCCTGGTCCTTTTTTTTTTTTTTTTTTTTTTTTTTTTTTTTGCTCCTCGCATTTTTCGCACCTTTTCATGCTCCTGGTCCTTTTTTTTTTTTTTTTTTTTTTTTGCTCCTCGCATTTTTCACACCTTTTCATGCTCCTGGTCCTTTTTTTTTTTTTTTTTTTTTTTTTTTTTTTTTGCTCCTCGCATTTTTCGCACCTTTTCATGCTCCTCGCATTTTTCACACCTTTTCATGCTCCCCGCATTTTTCACACCTTTTCATGCTCCTCGCATTTTTCGCACCTTTTCATGCTCCTGGTCCTTTTTTTTTTTTTTTTTTTTTTTGCTCCTCGCATTTTTCACACCTTTTCATGCTCCTGGTCCTTTTTTTTTTTTTTTTTTTTTTTTTTTGCTCCTCGCATTTTTCACACCTTTTCATGCTCCTCGCATTTTTCGCACCTTTTCATGCTCCTGGTCCTTTTTTTTTTTTTTTTTTTTTGCTCCTCGCATTTTTCGCACCTTTTCATGCTCCTCGCATTTTTCGCACCTTTTCATGCTCGTCGCATTTTTCGCACCTTTTCATGCTCGTCGCCTTTTTCGCACCTTTTCATGCTCGTCGCATTTTTCGCACCTTTTCATGCTCCTGGTCTTTTTTTTTTTTTTTTTTGCTCCTCGCATTTTTCACACCTTTTCATGCTCCTGGTCCTTTTTTTTTTTTTTTTTTTTTTTTTTTTTTTTGCTCCTCGCATTTTTCACACCTTTTCATGCTCCTGGTCCTTTTTTTTTTTTTTTTTCTCCTCGCATTTTTCACACCTCTTCATGCTCGTCGCATTTTTCGCACCTTTTCATGCTCCTGGTCCTTTTTTTTTTTTTTTTTGCTCCTCGCATTTTTCACACCTTTTCATGCTCCCCGCATTTTTCACACCTTTTCATGCTCCTCGCATTTTTCGCACCTTTTCATGCTCCTGGTCCTTTTTTTTTTTTTTTTTTTTTTTTGCTCCTCGCATTTTTCACACCTTTTCATGCTCCTGGTCCTTTTTTTTTTTTTTTTTTTTTTTTTTTTTTTTGCTCCTCGCATTTTTCACACCTTTTCATGCTCCTGGTCCTTTTTTTTTTTTTTTTTCTCCTCGCATTTTTCACACCTCTTCATGCTCGTCGCATTTTTCGCACCTTTTCATGCTCCTGGTCCTTTTTTTTTTTTTTTTTGCTCCTCGCATTTTTCACACCTTTTCATGCTCCCCGCATTTTTCACACCTTTTCATGCTCCTCGCATTTTTCGCACCTTTTCATGCTCCTGGTCCTTTTTTTTTTTTTTTTTTTTTTTTGCTCCTCGCATTTTTCACACCTTTTCATGCTCCTGGTCCTTTTTTTTTTTTTTTTTCTCCTCGCATTTTTCACACCTCTTCATGCTCCCCGCATTTTTCACACCTTTTCATGCTCCTCGCATTTTTCGCACCTTTTCATGCTCCTGGTTCTTTTTTTTTTTTTTTTTTTTTGCTCCTCGCCTTTTTCGCACCTTTTCATGCTCGTCGCATTTTTCACACCTTTTCATGCTCCTGGTCCTTTTTTTTTTTTTTTTTTTTTTTTTTTTTTGCTCCTCGCATTTTTCACGCCTTTTCATGCTCGTCGCATTTTTCGCACATTTTCATGCTCGTCGCATTTTTCGCACCTTTTCATGCTCGTCGCATTTTTCGCACCTTTTCATGCTCGTCGCATTTTTCGCACCTTTTCATGCTCGTCGCATTTTTCGCACCTTTTCATGCTCGTCGCATTTTTCGCACCTTTTCATGCTCCTGGTCTTTTTTTTTTTTTTTTTTGCTCCTCGCATTTTTCGCACCTTTTCATGCTCCTGGTCTTTTTTTTTTTTTTTTTTGCTCCTCGCATTTTTCACACCTTTTCATGCTCCTGGTCCTTTTTTTTTTTTTTTTTTTTTTTTTTGCTCCCCGCATTTTTCACACCTTTTCATGCTCCTCGCATTTTTCACACCTTTTCATGCTCCCCGCATTTTTCACACCTTTTCATGCTCCTCGCATTTTTCGCACCTTTTCATGCTCCTGGTCCTTTTTTTTTTTTTTTTTTTTTTTTGCTCCTCGCATTTTTCACACCTTTTCATGCTCCCCGCATTTTTCACACCTTTTCATGCTCCTCGCATTTTTCGCACCTTTTCATGCTCCTGGTTCTTTTTTTTTTTTTTTTTTTTGCTCCTCGCCTTTTTCGCACCTTTTCATGCTCGTCGCATTTTTCGCACCTTTTCATGCTCCTGGTCCTTTTTTTTTTTTTTTTTTTTTTTTTTTTTGCTCCTCGCATTTTTCACGCCTTTTCATGCTCGTCGCATTTTTCGCACCTTTTCATGCTCCTGGTCCTTTTTTTTTTTTTTTTTTTTTTTTGCTCCTCGCATTTTTCACACCTTTTCATGCTCCTGGTCCTTTTTTTTTTTTTTTTTTTTTTTTGCTCCTCGCATTTTTCACACCTTTTCATGCTCCTGGTCCTTTTTTTTTTTTTTTTTTTTTTTTGCTCCTCGCATTTTTCACACCTTTTCATGCTCCTGGTCCTTTTTTTTTTTTTTTTTTTTTTTTTGCTCCTCGCATTTTTCACACCTTTTCATGCTCCCCGCATTTTTCACACCTTTTCATGCTCCTCGCATTTTTCGCACCTTTTCATGCTCCTGGTTCTTTTTTTTTTTTTTTTTTTTGCTCCTCGCCTTTTTCGCACCTTTTCATGCTCGTCGCATTTTTCGCACCTTTTCATGCTCCTGGTCTTTTTTTTTTTTTTTTTTGCTCCTCGCATTTTTCACACCTCTTCATGCTCCTCGCATTTTTCACATCTTTTCATGCTCGTCGCATTTTTCACACCTTTTCATGCTCCTGGTCCTTTTTTTTTTTTTTTTTTTTTTTTTTTTTTGCTCCTCGCATTTTTCACACCTCTTCATGCTCCTCGCATTTTTCACATCTTTTCATGCTCGTCGCATTTTTCACACCTTTTCATGCTCCTGGTCCTTTTTTTTTTTTTTTTTTTTTTTTTTTTTTTTGCTCCTCGCATTTTTCGCACCTTTTCATGCTCGTCGCATTTTTCGCACCTTTTCATGCTCGTCGCATTTTTCGCACATTTTCATGCTCCTGGTCCTTTTTTTTTTTTTTTTTGCTCCTCGCATTTTTCACACCTTTTCATGCTCCCCGCATTTTTCACACCTTTTCATGCTCCTCGCATTTTTCGCACCTTTTCATGCTCCTGGTCCTTTTTTTTTTTTTTTTTTTTTTTTGCTCCTCGCATTTTTCACACCTTTTCATGCTCCTGGTCCTTTTTTTTTTTTTTTTTTTTTTTTTTTTTTTTGCTCCTCGCATTTTTCGCACCTTTTCATGCTCCTGGTCCTTTTTTTTTTTTTTTTTTTTTTTTTTTTTTTTTTTTTTGCTCCTCGCATTTTTCACACCTTTTCATGCTCCCCGCATTTTTCACACCTTTTCATGCTCCTCGCATTTTTCGCACCTTTTCATGCTCCTGGTTCTTTTTTTTTTTTTTTTTTTTTGCTCCTCGCCTTTTTCGCACCTTTTCATGCTCGTCGCATTTTTCGCACCTTTTCATGCTCCTGGTCTTTTTTTTTTTTTTTTTTGCTCCTCGCATTTTTCACACCTCTTCATGCTCCTCGCATTTTTCACATCTTTTCATGCTCGTCGCATTTTTCACACCTTTTCATGCTCCTGGTCCTTTTTTTTTTTTTTTTTTTTTTTTTTTTTGCTCCTCGCATTTTTCACACCTCTTCATGCTCCTCGCATTTTTCACATCTTTTCATGCTCGTCGCATTTTTCACACCTTTTCATGCTCCTGGTCCTTTTTTTTTTTTTTTTTTTTTTTTTTTTTTTTGCTCCTCGCATTTTTCGCACCTTTTCATGCTCGTCGCATTTTTCGCACCTTTTCATGCTCGTCGCATTTTTCGCACCTTTTCATGCTCCTGGTCCTTTTTTTTTTTTTTTTTGCTCCTCGCATTTTTCACACCTTTTCATGCTCCCCGCATTTTTCACACCTTTTCATGCTCCTCGCATTTTTCGCACCTTTTCATGCTCCTGGTTCTTTTTTTTTTTTTTTTTTTTTGCTCCTCGCCTTTTTCGCACCTTTTCATGCTCGTCGCATTTTTCGCACCTTTTCATGCTCCTGGTCTTTTTTTTTTTTTTTTTTGCTCCTTGCATTTTTCACACCTCTTCATGCTCCTCGCATTTTTCACATCTTTTCATGCTCGTCGCATTTTTCACACCTTTTCATGCTCCTGGTCCTTTTTTTTTTTTTTTTTTTTTTTTGCTCCTCGCATTTTTCACACCTTTTCATGCTCCTGGTCCTTTTTTTTTTTTTTTTTTTTTTTTTTTTTTTTGCTCCTCGCATTTTTCGCACCTTTTCATGCTCCTGGTCCTTTTTTTTTTTTTTTTTTTTTTTTTGCTCCTCGCATTTTTCACACCTTTTCATGCTCCTGGTCCTTTTTTTTTTTTTTTTTTTTTTTTTTTTTTTGCTCCTCGCATTTTTCGCACCTTTTCATGCTCCTCGCATTTTTCACACCTTTTCATGCTCCCCGCATTTTTCACACCTTTTCATGCTCCTCGCATTTTTCGCACCTTTTCATGCTCCTGGTCCTTTTTTTTTTTTTTTTTTTTTTTGCTCCTCGCATTTTTCACACCTTTTCATGCTCCTGGTCCTTTTTTTTTTTTTTTTTTTTTTTTTTTTTTTTGCTCCTCGCATTTTTCACACCTTTTCATGCTCCTCGCATTTTTCGCACCTTTTCATGCTCCTGGTCCTTTTTTTTTTTTTTTTTTTTGCTCCTCGCATTTTTCACCCCTTTTCATGCTCCCCGCCTTTTTCCCCCCTTTTCATGCTCCTCGCATTTTTCGCTCCTTTTCTTGCTCCTGGTCCTTTTTTTTTTTTTTTTTTTTTTGCTCCTCGCATTTTTCACACCTTTTCATGCTCCTGGTCCTTTTTTTTTTTTTTTTTTTTTTTTTTTTTTTTTGCTCCTCGCATTTTTCACACCTTTTCATGCTCCTGGTCCTTTTTTTTTTTTTTTTTCTCCTCGCATTTTTCACACCTCTTCATGCTCGTCGCATTTTTCGCACCTTTTCATGCTCCTGGTCCTTTTTTTTTTTTTTTTTGCTCCTCGCATTTTTCACACCTTTTCATGCTCCCCGCATTTTTCACACCTTTTCATGCTCCTCGCATTTTTCGCACCTTTTCATGCTCCTGGTCCTTTTTTTTTTTTTTTTTTTTTTTTGCTCCTCGCATTTTTCACACCTTTTCATGCTCCTGGTCCTTTTTTTTTTTTTTTTTTTTTTTTTTTTTTTTGCTCCTCGCATTTTTCACACCTTTTCATGCTCCTGGTCCTTTTTTTTTTTTTTTTTCTCCTCGCATTTTTCACACCTCTTCATGCTCGTCGCATTTTTCGCACCTTTTCATGCTCCTGGTCCTTTTTTTTTTTTTTTTTGCTCCTCGCATTTTTCACACCTTTTCATGCTCCCCGCATTTTTCACACCTTTTCATGCTCCTCGCATTTTTCGCACCTTTTCATGCTCCTGGTCCTTTTTTTTTTTTTTTTTTTTTTTTGCTCCTCGCCTTTTTCGCACCTTTTCATGCTCGTCGCATTTTTCGCACCTTTTCATGCTCCTGGTCTTTTTTTTTTTTTTTTTTGCTCCTCGCATTTTTCACACCTCTTCATGCTCCTCGCATTTTTCACATCTTTTCATGCTCGTCGCATTTTTCACACCTTTTCATGCTCCTGGTCCTTTTTTTTTTTTTTTTTTTTTTTTTTTTTTGCTCCTCGCATTTTTCACACCTCTTCATGCTCCTCGCATTTTTCACATCTTTTCATGCTCGTCGCATTTTTCACACCTTTTCATGCTCCTGGTCCTTTTTTTTTTTTTTTTTTTTTTTTTTTTTTTTGCTCCTCGCATTTTTCGCACCTTTTCATGCTCGTCGCATTTTTCGCACCTTTTCATGCTCGTCGCATTTTTCGCACCTTTTCATGCTCCTGGTCCTTTTTTTTTTTTTTTTTGCTCCTCGCATTTTTCACACCTTTTCATGCTCCCCGCATTTTTCACACCTTTTCATGCTCCTCGCATTTTTCGCACCTTTTCATGCTCCTGGTCCTTTTTTTTTTTTTTTTTTTTTTTTTGCTCCTCGCATTTTTCACACCTTTTCATGCTCCTGGTCCTTTTTTTTTTTTTTTTTTTTTTTTTTTTTTTTGCTCCTCGCATTTTTCGCACCTTTTCATGCTCCTGGTCCTTTTTTTTTTTTTTTTTTTTTTTTGCTCCTCGCATTTTTCACACCTTTTCATGCTCCTGGTCCTTTTTTTTTTTTTTTTTTTTTTTTGCTCCTCGCATTTTTCGCACCTTTTCATGCTCCTCGCATTTTTCACACCTTTTCATGCTCCCCGCATTTTTCACACCTTTTCATGCTCCTCGCATTTTTCGCACCTTTTCATGCTCCTGGTCCTTTTTTTTTTTTTTTTTTTTTTTGCTCCTCGCATTTTTCACACCTTTTCATGCTCCTGGTCCTTTTTTTTTTTTTTTTTTTTTTTTTTTGCTCCTCGCATTTTTCACACCTTTTCATGCTCCTCGCATTTTTCGCACCTTTTCATGCTCCTGGTCCTTTTTTTTTTTTTTTTTTTTTGCTCCTCGCATTTTTCGCACCTTTTCATGCTCCTCGCATTTTTCGCACCTTTTCATGCTCGTCGCATTTTTCGCACCTTTTCATGCTCGTCGCCTTTTTCGCACCTTTTCATGCTCGTCGCATTTTTCGCACCTTTTCATGCTCCTGGTCTTTTTTTTTTTTTTTTTTGCTCCTCGCATTTTTCACACCTTTTCATGCTCCTGGTCCTTTTTTTTTTTTTTTTTTTTTTTTTTTTTTTGCTCCTCGCATTTTTCACACCTTTTCATGCTCCTGGTCCTTTTTTTTTTTTTTTTTCTCCTCGCATTTTTCACACCTCTTCATGCTCGTCGCATTTTTCGCACCTTTTCATGCTCCTGGTCCTTTTTTTTTTTTTTTTTGCTCCTCGCATTTTTCACACCTTTTCATGCTCCCCGCATTTTTCACACCTTTTCATGCTCCTCGCATTTTTCGCACCTTTTCATGCTCCTGGTCCTTTTTTTTTTTTTTTTTTTTTTTTGCTCCTCGCATTTTTCACACCTTTTCATGCTCCTGGTCCTTTTTTTTTTTTTTTTTTTTTTTTTTTTTTTTGCTCCTCGCATTTTTCACACCTTTTCATGCTCCTGGTCCTTTTTTTTTTTTTTTTTCTCCTCGCATTTTTCACACCTCTTCATGCTCGTCGCATTTTTCGCACATTTTCATGCTCCTGGTCCTTTTTTTTTTTTTTTTTGCTCCTCGCATTTTTCACACCTTTTCATGCTCCCCGCATTTTTCACACCTTTTCATGCTCCTCGCATTTTTCGCACCTTTTCATGCTCCTGGTCCTTTTTTTTTTTTTTTTTTTTTTTTGCTCCTCGCATTTTTCACACCTTTTCATGCTCCTGGTCCTTTTTTTTTTTTTTTTTCTCCTCGCATTTTTCACACCTCTTCATGCTCCCCGCATTTTTCACACCTTTTCATGCTCCTCGCATTTTTCGCACCTTTTCATGCTCCTGGTTCTTTTTTTTTTTTTTTTTTTTTGCTCCTCGCCTTTTTCGCACCTTTTCATGCTCGTCGCATTTTTCGCACCTTTTCATGCTCCTGGTCCTTTTTTTTTTTTTTTTTTTTTTTTTTTTTTGCTCCTCGCATTTTTCACGCCTTTTCATGCTCGTCGCATTTTTCGCACATTTTCATGCTCGTCGCATTTTTCGCACCTTTTCATGCTCGTCGCATTTTTCGCACCTTTTCATGCTCGTCGCATTTTTCGCACCTTTTCATGCTCGTCGCATTTTTCGCACCTTTTCATGCTCGTCGCATTTTTCGCACCTTTTCATGCTCCTGGTCTTTTTTTTTTTTTTTTTTTGCTCCTCGCATTTTTCGCACCTTTTCATGCTCCTGGTCTTTTTTTTTTTTTTTTTTGCTCCTCGCATTTTTCACACCTTTTCATGCTCCTGGTCCTTTTTTTTTTTTTTTTTTTTTTTTTTGCTCCCCGCATTTTTCACACCTTTTCATGCTCCTCGCATTTTTCACACCTTTTCATGCTCCCCGCATTTTTCACACCTTTTCATGCTCCTCGCATTTTTCGCACCTTTTCATGCTCCTGGTCCTTTTTTTTTTTTTTTTTTTTTTTTTGCTCCTCGCATTTTTCACACCTTTTCATGCTCCCCGCATTTTTCACACCTTTTCATGCTCCTCGCATTTTTCGCACCTTTTCATGCTCCTGGTTCTTTTTTTTTTTTTTTTTTTTTGCTCCTCGCCTTTTTCGCACCTTTTCATGCTCGTCGCATTTTTCGCACCTTTTCATGCTCCTGGTCCTTTTTTTTTTTTTTTTTTTTTTTTTTTTTTGCTCCTCGCATTTTTCACGCCTTTTCATGCTCGTCGCATTTTTCGCACCTTTTCATGCTCCTGGTCCTTTTTTTTTTTTTTTTTTTTTTTTGCTCCTCGCATTTTTCACACCTTTTCATGCTCCTGGTCCTTTTTTTTTTTTTTTTTTTTTTTTGCTCCTCGCATTTTTCACACCTTTTCATGCTCCTGGTCCTTTTTTTTTTTTTTTTTTTTTTTTGCTCCTCGCATTTTTCACACCTTTTCATGCTCCTGGTCCTTTTTTTTTTTTTTTTTTTTTTTTTGCTCCTCGCATTTTTCACACCTTTTCATGCTCCCCGCATTTTTCACACCTTTTCATGCTCCTCGCATTTTTCGCACCTTTTCATGCTCCTGGTTCTTTTTTTTTTTTTTTTTTTTGCTCCTCGCCTTTTTCGCACCTTTTCATGCTCGTCGCATTTTTCGCACCTTTTCATGCTCCTGGTCTTTTTTTTTTTTTTTTTTGCTCCTCGCATTTTTCACACCTCTTCATGCTCCTCGCATTTTTCACATCTTTTCATGCTCGTCGCATTTTTCACACCTTTTCATGCTCCTGGTCCTTTTTTTTTTTTTTTTTTTTTTTTTTTTTGCTCCTCGCATTTTTCACACCTCTTCATGCTCCTCGCATTTTTCACATCTTTTCATGCTCGTCGCATTTTTCACACCTTTTCATGCTCCTGGTCCTTTTTTTTTTTTTTTTTTTTTTTTTTTTTTTTTTGCTCCTCGCATTTTTCGCACCTTTTCATGCTCCTCGCATTTTTCGCACATTTTCATGCTCGTCGCATTTTTCGCACCTTTTCATGCTCGTCGCATTTTTCGCACCTTTTCATGCTCCTGGTCCTTTTTTTTTTTTTTTTTGCTCCTCGCATTTTTCACACCTTTTCATGCTCCCCGCATTTTTCACACCTTTTCATGCTCCTGGTCCTTTTTTTTTTTTTTTTTCTCCTCGCATTTTTCACACCTCTTCATGCTCGTCGCATTTTTCACACCTTTTCATGCCCCTGGTCTTTCTTTCTTTCTTTTTTTTTTTTTTTTTGCTCCTCGCATTTTTCACACCTCTTCATGCTCCTCGCATTTTTCACATCTTTTCATGCTCGTCGCATTTTTCACACCTTTTCATGCTCCTGGTCCTTTTTTTTTTTTTTTTTTTTTTTTTTTTTGCTCCTCGCATTTTTCACACCTCTTCATGCTCCTCGCATTTTTCACATCTTTTCATGCTCGTCGCATTTTTCACACCTTTTCATGCTCCTGGTCCTTTTTTTTTTTTTTTTTTTTTTTTTTTTTGCTCCTCGCATTTTTCACACCTTTTCATGCTCGTCGCATTTTTCGCACCTTTTCATGCTCGTCGCATTTTTCGCACCTTTTCATGCTCGTCGCATTTTTCGCACCTTTTCATGCTCGTCGCATTTTTCGCACCTTTTCATGCTCGTCGCATTTTTCGCACGTTTTCATGCTCGTCGCATTTTTCGCACCTTTTCATGCTCGTCGCATTTTTCGCACCTTTTCATGCTCGTCGCATTTTTCGCACCTTTTCATGCTCGTCGCATTTTTCGCACCTTTTCATGCTCCTGGTCCTTTTTTTTTTTTTTTTTTTTTTTTTTTTTTTTTGCTCCTCAAATTTTTCACACCTTTTCATGCTCCTCGCATTTTTCGCACCTTTTCATGCTCCTGGTTCTTTTTTTTTTTTTTTTTTTTTGCTCCTCGCCTTTTTCGCACCTTTTCATGCTCGTCGCATTTTTCGCACCTTTTCATGCTCCTGGTCTTTTTTTTTTTTTTTTTTTGCTCCTCGCATTTTTCACACCTCTTCATGCTCCTCGCATTTTTCACATCTTTTCATGCTCGTCGCATTTTTCACACCTTTTCATGCTCCTGGTCCTTTTTTTTTTTTTTTTTTTTTTTTTTTTTTGCTCCTCGCATTTTTCACACCTCTTCATGCTCCTCGCATTTTTCGCACATTTTCATGCTCGTCGCATTTTTCGCACCTTTTCATGCTCGTCGCATTTTTCGCACCTTTTCATGCTCCTGGTCCTTTTTTTTTTTTTTTTTGCTCCTCGCATTTTTCACACCTTTTCATGCTCCCCGCATTTTTCACACCTTTTCATGCTCCTCGCATTTTTCGCACCTTTTCATGCTCCTGGTCCTTTTTTTTTTTTTTTTTTTTTTTTGCTCCTCGCATTTTTCACACCTTTTCATGCTCCTGGTCCTTTTTTTTTTTTTTTTTTTTTTTTTTTTTTTGCTCCTCGCATTTTTCGCACCTTTTCATGCTCCTGGTCCTTTTTTTTTTTTTTTTTTTTTTTTGCTCCTCGCATTTTTCACACCTTTTCATGCTCCTGGTCCTTTTTTTTTTTTTTTTTTTTTTTTTTTTTTTTGCTCCTCGCATTTTTCGCACCTTTTCATGCTCCTCGCATTTTTCACACCTTTTCATGCTCCCCGCATTTTTCACACCTTTTCATGCTCCTCGCATTTTTCGCACCTTTTCATGCTCCTGGTCCTTTTTTTTTTTTTTTTTTTTTTTGCTCCTCGCATTTTTCACACCTTTTCATGCTCCTCGCATTTTTCGCACATTTTCATGCTCGTCGCATTTTTCGCACCTTTTCATGCTCGTCGCATTTTTCGCACCTTTTCATGCTCCTGGTCCTTTTTTTTTTTTTTTTTGCTCCTCGCATTTTTCACACCTTTTCATGCTCCCCGCATTTTTCACACCTTTTCATGCTCCTCGCATTTTTCGCACCTTTTCATGCTCCTGGTCCTTTTTTTTTTTTTTTTTTTTTTTGCTCCTCGCATTTTTCACACCTTTTCATGCTCCTCGCATTTTTCGCACCTTTTCATGCTCCTGGTCCTTTTTTTTTTTTTTTTTTTTTTGCTCCTCGCATTTTTCGCACCTTTTCATGCTCCTCGCATTTTTCGCACATTTTCATGCTCGTCGCATTTTTCGCACCTTTTCATGCTCGTCGCATTTTTCGCACCTTTTCATGCTCCTGGTCCTTTTTTTTTTTTTTTTTGCTCCTCGCATTTTTCACACCTTTTCATGCTCCCCGCATTTTTCACACCTTTTCATGCTCCTCGCATTTTTCGCACCTTTTCATGCTCCTGGTCCTTTTTTTTTTTTTTTTTTTTTTTTGCTCCTCGCATTTTTCACACCTTTTCATGCTCCGCGCATTTTTCACACCTTTTCATGCTCCTGGTCCTTTTTTTTTTTTTTTTTTTTTTTTTTTTTTTTGCTCCTCGCATTTTTCACACCTTTTCATGCTCCTGGTCCTTTTTTTTTTTTTTTTTTTTTTTTTTTTTTTTGCTCCTCGCCTTTTTCGCACCTTTTCATGCTCGTCGCATTTTTCGCACCTTTTCATGCTCCTGGTCTTTTTTTTTTTTTTTTTTGCTCCTCGCATTTTTCACACCTCTTCATGCTCCTCGCATTTTTCACATCTTTTCATGCTCGTCGCATTTTTCACACCTTTTCATGCTCCTGGTCCTTTTTTTTTTTTTTTTTTTTTTTTTTTTTTTGCTCCTCGCATTTTTCACACCTCTTCATGCTCCTCGCATTTTTCACATCTTTTCATGCTCGTCGTTCACACCTTTTCATGCTCCTGGTCCTTTTTTTTTTTTTTTTTTTTTTTTTTTTTTTTGCTCCTCGCATTTTTCGCACCTTTTCATGCTCGTCGCATTTTTCGCACCTTTTCATGCTCGTCGCATTTTTCGCACCTTTTCATGCTCCTGGTCCTTTTTTTTTTTTTTTTTTGCTCCTCGCATTTTTCACACCTTTTCATGCTCCCCGCCTTTTTCACACCTTTTCTTGCTCCTGGTCCTTTTTTTTTTTTTTTTTCTCCTCGCATTTTTCACACCTCTTCATGCTCGTCGCATTTTTCACACCTTTTCATGCCCCTGGTCTTTCTTTCTTTCTTTTTTTTTTTTTTTTTTGCTCCTCGCATTTTTCACACCTCTTCATGCTCCTCGCATTTTTCACATCTTTTCATGCTCGTCGCATTTTTCACACCTTTTCATGCTCCTGGTCCTTTTTTTTTTTTTTTTTTTTTTTTTTTTTTGCTCCTCGCATTTTTCACACCTCTTCATGCTCCTCGCATTTTTCACATCTTTTCATGCTCGTCGCATTTTTCACACCTTTTCATGCTCCTGGTCCTTTTTTTTTTTTTTTTTTTTTTTTTTTTTTGCTCCTCGCATTTTTCACACCTTTTCATGCTCGTCGCATTTTTCGCACCTTTTCATGCTCGTCGCATTTTTCGCACCTTTTCATGCTCGTCGCATTTTTCGCACCTTTTCATGCTCGTCGCATTTTTCGCACCTTTTCATGCTCGTCGCATTTTTCGCACGTTTTCATGCTCGTCGCATTTTTCGCACCTTTTCATGCTCGTCGCATTTTTCGCACCTTTTCATGCTCGTCGCATTTTTCGCACCTTTTCATGCTCGTCGCATTTTTCGCACCTTTTCATGCTCCTGGTCCTTTTTTTTTTTTTTTTTTTTTTTTTTTTTTTTTGCTCCTCAAATTTTTCACACCTTTTCATGCTCCTCGCATTTTTCGCACCTTTTCATGCTCCTGGTTCTTTTTTTTTTTTTTTTTTTTTTGCTCCTCGCCTTTTTCGCACCTTTTCATGCTCGTCGCATTTTTCGCACCTTTTCATGCTCCTGGTCTTTTTTTTTTTTTTTTTTGCTCCTCGCATTTTTCACACCTCTTCATGCTCCTCGCATTTTTCACATCTTTTCATGCTCGTCGCATTTTTCACACCTTTTCATGCTCCTGGTCCTTTTTTTTTTTTTTTTTTTTTTTTTTTTTTTTGCTCCTCGCATTTTTCACACCTCTTCATGCTCCTCGCATTTTTCACATCTTTTCATGCTCGTCGCATTTTTCACACCTTTTCATGCTCCTGGTCCTTTTTTTTTTTTTTTTTTTTTTTTTTTTTTTTGCTCCTCGCATTTTTCGCACCTTTTCATGCTCCTGGTCCTTTTTTTTTTTTTTTTTTTTTTTTTTTTTTTTTGCTCCTCGCATTTTTCGCACCTTTTCATGCTCCTCGCATTTTTCGCACATTTTCATGCTCGTCGCATTTTTCGCACCTTTTCATGCTCGTCGCATTTTTCGCACCTTTTCATGCTCCTGGTCCTTTTTTTTTTTTTTTTTGCTCCTCGCATTTTTCACACCTTTTCATGCTCCCCGCATTTTTCACACCTTTTCATGCTCCTGGTCCTTTTTTTTTTTTTTTTTTCTCCTCGCATTTTTCACACCTCTTCATGCTCGTCGCATTTTTCACACCTTTTCATGCCCCTGGTCTTTCTTTCTTTCTTTTTTTTTTTTTTTTTGCTCCTCGCATTTTTCACACCTCTTCATGCTCCTCGCATTTTTCACATCTTTTCATGCTCGTCGCATTTTTCACACCTTTTCATGCTCCTGGTCCTTTTTTTTTTTTTTTTTTTTTTTTTTTTTTGCTCCTCGCATTTTTCACACCTCTTCATGCTCCTCGCATTTTTCACATCTTTTCATGCTCGTCGCATTTTTCACACCTTTTCATGCTCCTGGTCCTTTTTTTTTTTTTTTTTTTTTTTTTTTTTTGCTCCTCGCATTTTTCACACCTTTTCATGCTCGTCGCATTTTTCGCACCTTTTCATGCTCGTCGCATTTTTCGCACCTTTTCATGCTCGTCGCATTTTTCGCACCTTTTCATGCTCCTCGCATTTTTCGCACCTTTTCATGCTCCTGGTCCTTTTTTTTTTTTTTTTTGCTCCTCGCATTTTTCACACCTTTTCATGCTCCCCGCATTTTTCACACCTTTTCATGCTCCTCGCATTTTTTGCACCTTTTCATGCTCCTGGTCCTTTTTTTTTTTTTTTTTTTTTTTTGCTCCTCGCATTTTTCACACCTTTTCATGCTCCTGGTCCTTTTTTTTTTTTTTTTTTTTTTTTTTTTTTTTTGCTCCTCGCATTTTTCGCACCTTTTCATGCTCCTGGTCCTTTTTTTTTTTTTTTTTTTTTTTTTGCTCCTCGCATTTTTCACACCTTTTCATGCTCCTGGTCCTTTTTTTTTTTTTTTTTTTTTTTTTTTTTTTTGCTCCTCGCATTTTTCGCACCTTTTCATGCTCCTCGCATTTTTCACACCTTTTCATGCTCCCCGCATTTTTCACACCTTTTCATGCTCCTCGCATTTTTCGCACCTTTTCATGCTCCTGGTCCTTTTTTTTTTTTTTTTTTTTTTTTGCTCCTCGCATTTTTCACACCTTTTCATGCTCCTCGCATTTTTCGCACCTTTTCATGCTCCTGGTCCTTTTTTTTTTTTTTTTTTTTTTTGCTCCTCGCATTTTTCGCACCTTTTCATGCTCCTCGCATTTTTCGCACATTTTCATGCTCGTCGCATTTTTCGCACCTTTTCATGCTCGTCGCATTTTTCGCACCTTTTCATGCTCCTGGTCCTTTTTTTTTTTTTTTTTGCTCCTCGCATTTTTCACACCTTTTCATGCTCCCCGCATTTTTCACACCTTTTCATGCTCCTCGCATTTTTCGCACCTTTTCATGCTCCTGGTCCTTTTTTTTTTTTTTTTTTTTTTTGCTCCTCGCATTTTTCACACCTTTTCATGCTCCTCGCATTTTTCGCACCTTTTCATGCTCCTGGTCCTTTTTTTTTTTTTTTTTTTTTTTGCTCCTCGCATTTTTCGCACCTTTTCATGCTCCTCGCATTTTTCGCACATTTTCATGCTCGTCGCATTTTTCGCACCTTTTCATGCTCGTCGCATTTTTCGCACCTTTTCATGCTCCTGGTCCTTTTTTTTTTTTTTTTTGCTCCTCGCATTTTTCACACCTTTTCATGCTCCCCGCATTTTTCACACCTTTTCATGCTCCTCGCATTTTTCGCACCTTTTCATGCTCCTGGTCCTTTTTTTTTTTTTTTTTTTTTTTTTGCTCCTCGTATTTTTCACCCCTTTTTATGCTCCTCGCTTTTTTCACACCTTTTCTTGCTCCTGGTCCTTTTTTTTTTTTTTTTTTTTTTTTTGCTCCTCGCATTTTTCACACCTTTTCATGCTCCTGGTCCTTTTTTTTTTTTTTTTTTTTTTTTTTTTTTTTGCTCCTCGCCTTTTTCGCACCTTTTCATGCTCGTCGCATTTTTCGCACCTTTTCATGCTCCTGGTCTTTTTTTTTTTTTTTTTTTGCTCCTCGCATTTTTCACACCTCTTCATGCTCCTCGCATTTTTCACATCTTTTCATGCTCGTCGCATTTTTCACACCTTTTCATGCTCCTGGTCCTTTTTTTTTTTTTTTTTTTTTTTTTTTTTTTGCTCCTCGCATTTTTCACACCTCTTCATGCTCCTCGCATTTTTCACATCTTTTCATGCTCGTCGCATTTTTCACACCTTTTCATGCTCCTGGTCCTTTTTTTTTTTTTTTTTTTTTTTTTTTTTTTTGCTCCTCGCATTTTTCGCACCTTTTCATGCTCGTCGCATTTTTCGCACCTTTTCATGCTCGTCGCATTTTTCGCACCTTTTCATGCTCCTGGTCCTTTTTTTTTTTTTTTTTGCTCCTCGCATTTTTCACACCTTTTCATGCTCCCCGCATTTTTCACACCTTTTCATGCTCCTCGCATTTTTCGCACCTTTTCATGCTCCTGGTCCTTTTTTTTTTTTTTTTTTTTTTTTGCTCCTCGCATTTTTCACACCTTTTCATGCTCCTGGTCCTTTTTTTTTTTTTTTTTTTTTTTTTTTTTTTTTGCTCCTCGCATTTTTCGCACCTTTTCATGCTCCTCGCATTTTTCGCACATTTTCATGCTCGTCGCATTTTTCGCACCTTTTCATGCTCGTCGCATTTTTCGCACCTTTTCATGCTCCTGGTCCTTTTTTTTTTTTTTTTTGCTCCTCGCATTTTTCACACCTTTTCATGCTCCCCGCATTTTTCACACCTTTTCATGCTCCTGGTCCTTTTTTTTTTTTTTTTTCTCCTCGCATTTTTCACACCTCTTCATGCTCGTCGCATTTTTCACACCTTTTCATGCCCCTGGTCTTTCTTTCTTTCTTTTTTTTTTTTTTTTTGCTCCTCGCATTTTTCACACCTCTTCATGCTCCTCGCATTTTTCACATCTTTTCATGCTCGTCGCATTTTTCACACCTTTTCATGCTCCTGGTCCTTTTTTTTTTTTTTTTTTTTTTTTTTTTTTTGCTCCTCGCATTTTTCACACCTCTTCATGCTCCTCGCATTTTTCACATCTTTTCATGCTCGTCGCATTTTTCACACCTTTTCATGCTCCTGGTCCTTTTTTTTTTTTTTTTTTTTTTTTTTTTTGCTCCTCGCATTTTTCACACCTTTTCATGCTCGTCGCATTTTTCGCACCTTTTCATGCTCGTCGCATTTTTCGCACCTTTTCATGCTCGTCGCATTTTTCGCACCTTTTCATGCTCGTCGCATTTTTCGCTCCTTTTCATGCTCGTCGCATTTTTCGCACGTTTTCATGCTCGTCGCATTTTTCGCACCTTTTCATGCTCGTCGCATTTTTCGCACCTTTTCATGCTCGTCGCATTTTTCGCACCTTTTCATGCTCGTCGCATTTTTCGCACCTTTTCATGCTCCTGGTCCTTTTTTTTTTTTTTTTTGCTCCTCGCATTTTTCACACCTTTTCATGCTCCCCGCATTTTTCACACCTTTTCATGCTCCTCGCATTTTTCGCACCTTTTCATGCTCCTGGTCCTTTTTTTTTTTTTTTTTTTTTTTTTGCTCCTCGCATTTTTCACACCTTTTCATGCTCCGCGCATTTTTCACACCTTTTCATGCTCCTGGTCCTTTTTTTTTTTTTTTTTTTTTTTTGCTCCTCGCATTTTTCACACCTTTTCATGCTCCTGGTCCTTTTTTTTTTTTTTTTTTTTTTTTTTTTTTTTGCTCCTCGCCTTTTTCGCACCTTTTCATGCTCGTCGCATTTTTCGCACCTTTTCATGCTCCTTGTCTTTTTTTTTTTTTTTTTTGCTCCTCGCATTTTTCACACCTTTTCCTGCTCCTGGTCTTTCCTTTTTTTTTTTTTTTTGCTCCTCAAATTTTTCACACCTTTTCATGCTCCTCGCATTTTTCACACCTCTTCATGCTCCTCGCATTTTTCACAACTTTTCATGCTCATCGCATTTTTCACACCTTTTCATGCTCCTGGTCTTTCTTTTTTTTTTTTTTTTTTTTGCTCCTCGCATTTTTCACACCTTTTCATGCTCCCCGCATTTTTCACACCTTTTCATGCTCCTCGCATTTTTCGCACCTTTTCATGCTCCTGGTTCTTTTTTTTTTTTTTTTTTTTTTGCTCCTCGCCTTTTTCGCACCTTTTCATGCTCGTCGCATTTTTCGCACCTTTTCATGCTCCTGGTCCTTTTTTTTTTTTTTTTTTTTTTTTTTTTTTGCTCCTCGCATTTTTCACGCCTTTTCATGCTCGTCGCATTTTTCGCACCTTTTCATGCTCCTGGTCCTTTTTTTTTTTTTTTTTTTTTTTTGCTCCTCGCATTTTTCACACCTTTTCATGCTCCTGGTCCTTTTTTTTTTTTTTTTTTTTTTTTGCTCCTCGCATTTTTCACACCTTTTCATGCTCCTGGTCCTTTTTTTTTTTTTTTTTTTTTTTTGCTCCTCGCATTTTTCACACCTTTTCATGCTCCTGGTCCTTTTTTTTTTTTTTTTTTTTTTTTTGCTCCTCGCATTTTTCACACCTTTTCATGCTCCCCGCATTTTTCACACCTTTTCATGCTCCTCGCATTTTTCGCACCTTTTCATGCTCCTGGTTCTTTTTTTTTTTTTTTTTTTTTGCTCCTCGCCTTTTTCGCACCTTTTCATGCTCGTCGCATTTTTCGCACCTTTTCATGCTCCTGGTCTTTTTTTTTTTTTTTTTTGCTCCTCGCATTTTTCACACCTCTTCATGCTCCTCGCATTTTTCACATCTTTTCATGCTCGTCGCATTTTTCACACCTTTTCATGCTCCTGGTCCTTTTTTTTTTTTTTTTTTTTTTTTTTTTTTGCTCCTCGCATTTTTCACACCTCTTCATGCTCCTCGCATTTTTCACATCTTTTCATGCTCGTCGCATTTTTCACACCTTTTCATGCTCCTGGTCCTTTTTTTTTTTTTTTTTTTTTTTTTTTTTTTTGCTCCTCGCATTTTTCGCACCTTTTCATGCTCGTCGCATTTTTCGCACCTTTTCATGCTCGTCGCATTTTTCGCACATTTTCATGCTCCTGGTCCTTTTTTTTTTTTTTTTTGCTCCTCGCATTTTTCACACCTTTTCATGCTCCCCGCATTTTTCACACCTTTTCATGCTCCTCGCATTTTTCGCACCTTTTCATGCTCCTGGTCCTTTTTTTTTTTTTTTTTTTTTTTTTGCTCCTCGCATTTTTCACACCTTTTCATGCTCCTGGTCCTTTTTTTTTTTTTTTTTTTTTTTTTTTTTTTTGCTCCTCGCATTTTTCGCACCTTTTCATGCTCCTGGTCCTTTTTTTTTTTTTTTTTTTTTTTTTGCTCCTCGCATTTTTCACACCTTTTCATGCTCCTGGTCCTTTTTTTTTTTTTTTTTTTTTTTTTTTTTTTTGCTCCTCGCATTTTTCGCACCTTTTCATGCTCCTCGCATTTTTCACACCTTTTCATGCTCCCCGCATTTTTCACACCTTTTCATGCTCCTCGCATTTTTCGCACCTTTTCATGCTCCTGGTCCTTTTTTTTTTTTTTTTTTTTTTTTGCTCCTCGCATTTTTCACACCTTTTCATGCTCCTGGTCCTTTTTTTTTTTTTTTTTTTTTTTTTTTTTTTTGCTCCTCGCATTTTTCACACCTTTTCATGCTCCTCGCATTTTTCGCACCTTTTCATGCTCCTGGTCCTTTTTTTTTTTTTTTTTTTTTTGCTCCTCGCATTTTTCGCACCTTTTCATGCTCCTCGCATTTTTCGCACCTTTTCATGCTCGTCGCATTTTTCGCACCTTTTCATGCTCGTCGCCTTTTTCGCACCTTTTCATGCTCGTCGCATTTTTCGCACCTTTTCATGCTCCTGGTCTTTTTTTTTTTTTTTTTTTGCTCCTCGCATTTTTCACACCTTTTCATGCTCCTGGTCCTTTTTTTTTTTTTTTTTCTCCTCGCATTTTTCACACCTCTTCATGCTCGTCGCATTTTTCGCACCTTTTCATGCTCCTGGTCCTTTTTTTTTTTTTTTTTTGCTCCTCGCATTTTTCACACCTTTTCATGCTCCCCGCATTTTTCACACCTTTTCATGCTCCTCGCATTTTTCGCACCTTTTCATGCTCCTGGTCCTTTTTTTTTTTTTTTTTTTTTTTGCTCCTCGCATTTTTCACACCTTTTCATGCTCCTCGCATTTTTCGCACCTTTTCATGCTCCTGGTCCTTTTTTTTTTTTTTTTTTTTTTTGCTCCTCGCATTTTTCGCACCTTTTCATGCTCCTCGCATTTTTCGCACATTTTCATGCTCGTCGCATTTTTCGCACCTTTTCATGCTCGTCGCATTTTTCGCACCTTTTCATGCTCCTGGTCCTTTTTTTTTTTTTTTTTGCTCCTCGCATTTTTCACACCTTTTCATGCTCCCCGCATTTTTCACACCTTTTCATGCTCCTCGCATTTTTCGCACCTTTTCATGCTCCTGGTCCTTTTTTTTTTTTTTTTTTTTTTTTGCTCCTCGCATTTTTCACACCTTTTCATGCTCCGCGCATTTTTCACACCTTTTCATGCTCCTGGTCCTTTTTTTTTTTTTTTTTTTTTTTTTTTTTTTGCTCCTCGCATTTTTCACACCTTTTCATGCTCCTGGTCCTTTTTTTTTTTTTTTTTTTTTTTTTTTTTTTTGCTCCTCGCCTTTTTCGCACCTTTTCATGCTCGTCGCATTTTTCGCACCTTTTCATGCTCCTGGTCTTTTTTTTTTTTTTTTTTGCTCCTCGCATTTTTCACACCTCTTCATGCTCCTCGCATTTTTCACATCTTTTCATGCTCGTCGCATTTTTCACACCTTTTCATGCTCCTGGTCCTTTTTTTTTTTTTTTTTTTTTTTTTTTTTTGCTCCTCGCATTTTTCACACCTCTTCATGCTCCTCGCATTTTTCACATCTTTTCATGCTCGTCGCATTTTTCACACCTTTTCATGCTCCTGGTCCTTTTTTTTTTTTTTTTTTTTTTTTTTTTTTTTGCTCCTCGCATTTTTCGCACCTTTTCATGCTCGTCGCATTTTTCGCACCTTTTCATGCTCGTCGCATTTTTCGCACCTTTTCATGCTCCTGGTCCTTTTTTTTTTTTTTTTTGCTCCTCGCATTTTTCACACCTTTTCATGCTCCCCGCATTTTTCACACCTTTTCATGCTCCTCGCATTTTTCGCACCTTTTCATGCTCCTGGTCCTTTTTTTTTTTTTTTTTTTTTTTTTGCTCCTCGCATTTTTCACACCTTTTCATGCTCCTGGTCCTTTTTTTTTTTTTTTTTTTTTTTTTTTTTTTTTTGCTCCTCGCATTTTTCGCACCTTTTCATGCTCCTCGCATTTTTCGCACATTTTCATGCTCGTCGCATTTTTCGCACCTTTTCATGCTCGTCGCATTTTTCGCACCTTTTCATGCTCCTGGTCCTTTTTTTTTTTTTTTTTGCTCCTCGCATTTTTCACACCTTTTCATGCTCCCCGCATTTTTCACACCTTTTCATGCTCCTGGTCCTTTTTTTTTTTTTTTTTCTCCTCGCATTTTTCACACCTCTTCATGCTCGTCGCATTTTTCGCACCTTTTCATGCTCCTGGTCCTTTTTTTTTTTTTTTTTGCTCCTCGCATTTTTCACACCTTTTCATGCTCCCCGCATTTTTCACACCTTTTCATGCTCCTCGCATTTTTCGCACCTTTTCATGCTCCTGGTCCTTTTTTTTTTTTTTTTTTTTTTTTGCTCCTCGCATTTTTCACACCTTTTCATGCTCCTCGCATTTTTCGCACCTTTTCATGCTCCTGGTCCTTTTTTTTTTTTTTTTTTTTTTGCTCCTCGCATTTTTCGCACCTTTTCATGCTCCTCGCATTTTTCGCACATTTTCATGCTCGTCGCATTTTTCGCACCTTTTCATGCTCGTCGCATTTTTCGCACCTTTTCATGCTCCTGGTCCTTTTTTTTTTTTTTTTTGCTCCTCGCATTTTTCACACCTTTTCATGCTCCCCGCATTTTTCACACCTTTTCATGCTCCTCGCATTTTTCGCACCTTTTCATGCTCCTGGTCCTTTTTTTTTTTTTTTTTTTTTTTTGCTCCTCGCATTTTTCACACCTTTTCATGCTCCGCGCATTTTTCACACCTTTTCATGCTCCTGGTCCTTTTTTTTTTTTTTTTTTTTTTTTTTTTTTTTGCTCCTCGCATTTTTCACACCTTTTCATGCTCCTGGTCCTTTTTTTTTTTTTTTTTTTTTTTTTTTTTTTTGCTCCTCGCCTTTTTCGCACCTTTTCATGCTCGTCGCATTTTTCGCACCTTTTCATGCTCCTGGTCTTTTTTTTTTTTTTTTTTGCTCCTCGCATTTTTCACACCTCTTCATGCTCCTCGCATTTTTCACATCTTTTCATGCTCGTCGCATTTTTCACACCTTTTCATGCTCCTGGTCCTTTTTTTTTTTTTTTTTTTTTTTTTTTTTTGCTCCTCGCATTTTTCACACCTCTTCATGCTCCTCGCATTTTTCACATCTTTTCATGCTCGTCGCATTTTTCACACCTTTTCATGCTCCTGGTCCTTTTTTTTTTTTTTTTTTTTTTTTTTTTTTTTGCTCCTCGCATTTTTCGCACCTTTTCATGCTCGTCGCATTTTTCGCACCTTTTCATGCTCGTCGCATTTTTCGCACCTTTTCATGCTCCTGGTCCTTTTTTTTTTTTTTTTTTGCTCCTCGCATTTTTCACACCTTTTCATGCTCCCCGCATTTTTCACACCTTTTCATGCTCCTCGCATTTTTCGCACCTTTTCATGCTCCTGGTCCTTTTTTTTTTTTTTTTTTTTTTTTTGCTCCTCGCATTTTTCACACCTTTTCATGCTCCTGGTCCTTTTTTTTTTTTTTTTTTTTTTTTTTTTTTTTTTGCTCCTCGCATTTTTCGCACCTTTTCATGCTCCTCGCATTTTTCGCACATTTTCATGCTCGTCGCATTTTTCGCACCTTTTCATGCTCGTCGCATTTTTCGCACCTTTTCATGCTCCTGGTCCTTTTTTTTTTTTTTTTTGCTCCTCGCATTTTTCACACCTTTTCATGCTCCCCGCATTTTTCACACCTTTTCATGCTCCTGGTCCTTTTTTTTTTTTTTTTTCTCCTCGCATTTTTCACACCTCTTCATGCTCGTCGCATTTTTCACACCTTTTCATGCCCCTGGTCTTTCTTTCTTTCTTTTTTTTTTTTTTTTTGCTCCTCGCATTTTTCACACCTCTTCATGCTCCTCGCATTTTTCACATCTTTTCATGCTCGTCGCATTTTTCACACCTTTTCATGCTCCTGGTCCTTTTTTTTTTTTTTTTTTTTTTTTTTTTTGCTCCTCGCATTTTTCACACCTCTTCATGCTCCTCGCATTTTTCACATCTTTTCATGCTCGTCGCATTTTTCACACCTTTTCATGCTCCTGGTCCTTTTTTTTTTTTTTTTTTTTTTTTTTTTGCTCCTCGCATTTTTCACACCTTTTCATGCTCGTCGCATTTTTCGCACCTTTTCATGCTCGTCGCATTTTTCGCACCTTTTCATGCTCGTCGCATTTTTCGCACCTTTTCATGCTCGTCGCATTTTTCGCACCTTTTCATGCTCGTCGCATTTTTCGCACGTTTTCATGCTCGTCGCATTTTTCGCACCTTTTCATGCTCGTCGCATTTTTCGCACCTTTTCATGCTCGTCGCATTTTTCGCACCTTTTCATGCTCGTCGCATTTTTCGCACCTTTTCATGCTCCTGGTCCTTTTTTTTTTTTTTTTTTTTTTTTTTTTTTTTGCTCCTCAAATTTTTCACACCTTTTCATGCTCCTCGCATTTTTCGCACCTTTTCATGCTCCTGGTTCTTTTTTTTTTTTTTTTTTTTTTGCTCCTCGCCTTTTTCGCACCTTTTCATGCTCGTCGCATTTTTCGCACCTTTTCATGCTCCTGGTCTTTTTTTTTTTTTTTTTTGCTCCTCGCATTTTTCACACCTCTTCATGCTCCTCGCATTTTTCACATCTTTTCATGCTCGTCGCATTTTTCACACCTTTTCATGCTCCTGGTCCTTTTTTTTTTTTTTTTTTTTTTTTTTTTTTGCTCCTCGCATTTTTCACACCTCTTCATGCTCCTCGCATTTTTCGCACATTTTCATGCTCGTCGCATTTTTCGCACCTTTTCATGCTCGTCGCATTTTTCGCACCTTTTCATGCTCCTGGTCCTTTTTTTTTTTTTTTTTGCTCCTCGCATTTTTCACACCTTTTCATGCTCCCCGCATTTTTCACACCTTTTCATGCTCCTCGCATTTTTCGCACCTTTTCATGCTCCTGGTCCTTTTTTTTTTTTTTTTTTTTTTTTGCTCCTCGCATTTTTCACACCTTTTCATGCTCCTGGTCCTTTTTTTTTTTTTTTTTTTTTTTTTTTTTTTGCTCCTCGCATTTTTCGCACCTTTTCATGCTCCTGGTCCTTTTTTTTTTTTTTTTTTTTTTTTGCTCCTCGCATTTTTCACACCTTTTCATGCTCCTGGTCCTTTTTTTTTTTTTTTTTTTTTTTTTTTTTTTTGCTCCTCGCATTTTTCGCACCTTTTCATGCTCCTCGCATTTTTCACACCTTTTCATGCTCCCCGCATTTTTCACACCTTTTCATGCTCCTCGCATTTTTCGCACCTTTTCATGCTCCTGGTCCTTTTTTTTTTTTTTTTTTTTTTTGCTCCTCGCATTTTTCACACCTTTTCATGCTCCTCGCATTTTTCGCACATTTTCATGCTCGTCGCATTTTTCGCACCTTTTCATGCTCGTCGCATTTTTCGCACCTTTTCATGCTCCTGGTCCTTTTTTTTTTTTTTTTTGCTCCTCGCATTTTTCACACCTTTTCATGCTCCCCGCATTTTTCACACCTTTTCATGCTCCTCGCATTTTTCGCACCTTTTCATGCTCCTGGTCCTTTTTTTTTTTTTTTTTTTTTTTGCTCCTCGCATTTTTCACACCTTTTCATGCTCCTCGCATTTTTCGCACCTTTTCATGCTCCTGGTCCTTTTTTTTTTTTTTTTTTTTTTGCTCCTCGCATTTTTCGCACCTTTTCATGCTCCTCGCATTTTTCGCACATTTTCATGCTCGTCGCATTTTTCGCACCTTTTCATGCTCGTCGCATTTTTCGCACCTTTTCATGCTCCTGGTCCTTTTTTTTTTTTTTTTTGCTCCTCGCCTTTTTCCCCCCTTTTCATGCTCCCCGCTTTTTTCACACCTTTTCATGCTCGTCGCATTTTTCGCACCTTTTCATGCTCCTGGTCCTTTTTTTTTTTTTTTTTTTTTTTTTTTTGCTCCTCGCATTTTTCACACCTCTTCATGCTCCTCGCATTTTTCACATCTTTTCATGCTCGTCGCATTTTTCACACCTTTTCATGCTCCTGGTCCTTTTTTTTTTTTTTTTTTTTTTTTTTTTTGCTCCTCGCATTTTTCACACCTTTTCATGCTCGTCGCATTTTTCGCACCTTTTCATGCTCGTCGCATTTTTCGCACCTTTTCATGCTCGTCGCATTTTTCGCACCTTTTCATGCTCGTCGCATTTTTCGCACCTTTTCATGCTCGTCGCATTTTTCGCACGTTTTCATGCTCGTCGCATTTTTCGCACCTTTTCATGCTCGTCGCATTTTTCGCACCTTTTCATGCTCGTCGCATTTTTCGCACCTTTTCATGCTCGTCGCATTTTTCGCACCTTTTCATGCTCCTGGTCCTTTTTTTTTTTTTTTTTTTTTTTTTTTTTTTTGCTCCTCAAATTTTTCACACCTTTTCATGCTCCTCGCATTTTTCGCACCTTTTCATGCTCCTGGTTCTTTTTTTTTTTTTTTTTTTTTGCTCCTCGCCTTTTTCGCACCTTTTCATGCTCGTCGCATTTTTCGCACCTTTTCATGCTCCTGGTCTTTTTTTTTTTTTTTTTTGCTCCTCGCATTTTTCACACCTCTTCATGCTCCTCGCATTTTTCACATCTTTTCATGCTCGTCGCATTTTTCACACCTTTTCATGCTCCTGGTCCTTTTTTTTTTTTTTTTTTTTTTTTTTTTTTGCTCCTCGCATTTTTCACACCTCTTCATGCTCCTCGCATTTTTCGCACATTTTCATGCTCGTCGCATTTTTCGCACCTTTTCATGCTCGTCGCATTTTTCGCACCTTTTCATGCTCCTGGTCCTTTTTTTTTTTTTTTTTGCTCCTCGCATTTTTCACACCTTTTCATGCTCCCCGCATTTTTCACACCTTTTCATGCTCCTCGCATTTTTCGCACCTTTTCATGCTCCTGGTCCTTTTTTTTTTTTTTTTTTTTTTTTTGCTCCTCGCTTTTTTCACACCTTTTCATGCTCCTGGTCCTTTTTTTTTTTTTTTTTTTTTTGCTCCTCGCATTTTTCGCACCTTTTCATGCTCCTGGTCCTTTTTTTTTTTTTTTTTTTTTTTTGCTCCTCGCTTTTTTCACACCTTTTCATGCTCCTGGTCCTTTTTTTTTTTTTTTTTTTTTTTTTTTTTTTGCTCCTCGCATTTTTCGCACCTTTTCATGCTCCTCGCATTTTTCACACCTTTTCATGCTCCCCGCATTTTTCACACCTTTTCATGCTCCTCGCATTTTTCGCACCTTTTCATGCTCCTGGTCCTTTTTTTTTTTTTTTTTTTTTTGCTCCTCGCATTTTTCACACCTTTTCATGCTCCTCGCATTTTTCGCACATTTTCATGCTCGTCGCATTTTTCGCACCTTTTCATGCTCGTCGCATTTTTCGCACCTTTTCATGCTCCTGGTCCTTTTTTTTTTTTTTTTTGCTCCTCGCATTTTTCACACCTTTTCATGCTCCCCGCATTTTTCACACCTTTTCATGCTCCTCGCATTTTTCGCACCTTTTCATGCTCCTGGTCCTTTTTTTTTTTTTTTTTTTTTTTGCTCCTCGCATTTTTCACACCTTTTCATGCTCCTCGCATTTTTCGCACCTTTTCATGCTCCTGGTCCTTTTTTTTTTTTTTTTTTTTTTGCTCCTCGCATTTTTCGCACCTTTTCATGCTCCTCGCATTTTTCGCACATTTTCATGCTCGTCGCATTTTTCGCACCTTTTCATGCTCGTCGCATTTTTCGCACCTTTTCATGCTCCTGGTCCTTTTTTTTTTTTTTTTTGCTCCTCGCATTTTTCACACCTTTTCATGCTCCCCGCATTTTTCACACCTTTTCATGCTCCTCGCATTTTTCGCACCTTTTCATGCTCCTGGTCCTTTTTTTTTTTTTTTTTTTTTTTTGCTCCTCGCATTTTTCACACCTTTTCATGCTCCGCGCATTTTTCACACCTTTTCATGCTCCTGGTCCTTTTTTTTTTTTTTTTTTTTTTTTTTTTTTTTGCTCCTCGCATTTTTCACACCTTTTCATGCTCCTGGTCCTTTTTTTTTTTTTTTTTTTTTTTTTTTTTTTTGCTCCTCGCCTTTTTCGCACCTTTTCATGCTCGTCGCATTTTTCGCACCTTTTCATGCTCCTGGTCTTTTTTTTTTTTTTTTTTGCTCCTCGCATTTTTCACACCTCTTCATGCTCCTCGCATTTTTCACATCTTTTCATGCTCGTCGCATTTTTCACACCTTTTCATGCTCCTGGTCCTTTTTTTTTTTTTTTTTTTTTTTTTTTTTTTGCTCCTCGCATTTTTCACACCTCTTCATGCTCCTCGCATTTTTCACATCTTTTCATGCTCGTCGCATTTTTCACACCTTTTCATGCTCCTGGTCCTTTTTTTTTTTTTTTTTTTTTTTTTTTTTTTTGCTCCTCGCATTTTTCGCACCTTTTCATGCTCGTCGCATTTTTCGCACCTTTTCATGCTCGTCGCATTTTTCGCACCTTTTCATGCTCCTGGTCCTTTTTTTTTTTTTTTTTGCTCCTCGCATTTTTCACACCTTTTCATGCTCCCCGCATTTTTCACACCTTTTCATGCTCCTGGTCCTTTTTTTTTTTTTTTTTCTCCTCGCATTTTTCACACCTCTTCATGCTCGTCGCATTTTTCACACCTTTTCATGCCCCTGGTCTTTCTTTCTTTCTTTTTTTTTTTTTTTTTTGCTCCTCGCATTTTTCACACCTCTTCATGCTCCTCGCATTTTTCACATCTTTTCATGCTCGTCGCATTTTTCACACCTTTTCATGCTCCTGGTCCTTTTTTTTTTTTTTTTTTTTTTTTTTTTTTGCTCCTCGCATTTTTCACACCTCTTCATGCTCCTCGCATTTTTCACATCTTTTCATGCTCGTCGCATTTTTCACACCTTTTCATGCTCCTGGTCCTTTTTTTTTTTTTTTTTTTTTTTTTTTTTTGCTCCTCGCATTTTTCACACCTTTTCATGCTCGTCGCATTTTTCGCACCTTTTCATGCTCGTCGCATTTTTCGCACCTTTTCATGCTCGTCGCATTTTTCGCACCTTTTCATGCTCGTCGCATTTTTCGCACCTTTTCATGCTCGTCGCATTTTTCGCACGTTTTCATGCTCGTCGCATTTTTCGCACCTTTTCATGCTCGTCGCATTTTTCGCACCTTTTCATGCTCGTCGCATTTTTCGCACCTTTTCATGCTCGTCGCATTTTTCGCACCTTTTCATGCTCCTGGTCCTTTTTTTTTTTTTTTTTTTTTTTTTTTTTTTTTGCTCCTCAAATTTTTCACACCTTTTCATGCTCCTCGCATTTTTCGCACCTTTTCATGCTCCTGGTTCTTTTTTTTTTTTTTTTTTTTTGCTCCTCGCCTTTTTCGCACCTTTTCATGCTCGTCGCATTTTTCGCACCTTTTCATGCTCCTGGTCTTTTTTTTTTTTTTTTTTGCTCCTCGCATTTTTCACACCTCTTCATGCTCCTCGCATTTTTCACATCTTTTCATGCTCGTCGCATTTTTCACACCTTTTCATGCTCCTGGTCCTTTTTTTTTTTTTTTTTTTTTTTTTTTTTTGCTCCTCGCATTTTTCACACCTCTTCATGCTCCTCGCATTTTTCACATCTTTTCATGCTCGTCGCATTTTTCACACCTTTTCATGCTCCTGGTCCTTTTTTTTTTTTTTTTTTTTTTTTTTTTTTTTGCTCCTCGCATTTTTCGCACCTTTTCATGCTCCTGGTCCTTTTTTTTTTTTTTTTTTTTTTTTTTTTTTTTTGCTCCTCGCATTTTTCGCACCTTTTCATGCTCCTCGCATTTTTCGCACATTTTCATGCTCGTCGCATTTTTCGCACCTTTTCATGCTCGTCGCATTTTTCGCACCTTTTCATGCTCCTGGTCCTTTTTTTTTTTTTTTTTGCTCCTCGCATTTTTCACACCTTTTCATGCTCCCCGCATTTTTCACACCTTTTCATGCTCCTGGTCCTTTTTTTTTTTTTTTTTCTCCTCGCATTTTTCACACCTCTTCATGCTCGTCGCATTTTTCACACCTTTTCATGCCCCTGGTCTTTCTTTCTTTCTTTTTTTTTTTTTTTTTGCTCCTCGCATTTTTCACACCTCTTCATGCTCCTCGCATTTTTCACATCTTTTCATGCTCGTCGCATTTTTCACACCTTTTCATGCTCCTGGTCCTTTTTTTTTTTTTTTTTTTTTTTTTTTTTTGCTCCTCGCATTTTTCACACCTCTTCATGCTCCTCGCATTTTTCACATCTTTTCATGCTCGTCGCATTTTTCACACCTTTTCATGCTCCTGGTCCTTTTTTTTTTTTTTTTTTTTTTTTTTTTTTGCTCCTCGCATTTTTCACACCTTTTCATGCTCGTCGCATTTTTCGCACCTTTTCATGCTCGTCGCATTTTTCGCACCTTTTCATGCTCGTCGCATTTTTCGCACCTTTTCATGCTCGTCGCATTTTTCGCACCTTTTCATGCTCCTGGTCCTTTTTTTTTTTTTTTTTTGCTCCTCGCATTTTTCACACCTTTTCATGCTCCCCGCATTTTTCACACCTTTTCATGCTCCTCGCATTTTTTGCACCTTTTCATGCTCCTTGTCCTTTTTTTTTTTTTTTTTTTTTTTTGCTCCTCGCATTTTTCACACCTTTTCATGCTCCTGGTCCTTTTTTTTTTTTTTTTTTTTTTTTTTTTTTTGCTCCTCGCATTTTTCGCACCTTTTCATGCTCCTCGCATTTTTCACACCTTTTCATGCTCCCCGCATTTTTCACACCTTTTCATGCTCCTCGCATTTTTCGCACCTTTTCATGCTCCTGGTCCTTTTTTTTTTTTTTTTTTTTTTTGCTCCTCGCATTTTTCACACCTTTTCATGCTCCTCGCATTTTTCGCACCTTTTCATGCTCCTGGTCCTTTTTTTTTTTTTTTTTTTTTTGCTCCTCGCATTTTTCGCACCTTTTCATGCTCCTCGCATTTTTCGCACATTTTCATGCTCGTCGCATTTTTCGCACCTTTTCATGCTCGTCGCATTTTTCGCACCTTTTCATGCTCCTGGTCCTTTTTTTTTTTTTTTTTTGCTCCTCGCATTTTTCACACCTTTTCTTGCTCCCCGCATTTTTCACACCTTTTCATGCTCCTCGCATTTTTCGCACCTTTTCATGCTCCTGGTCCTTTTTTTTTTTTTTTTTTTTTTTGCTCCTCGCATTTTTCACACCTTTTCATGCTCCTCGCATTTTTCGCACCTTTTCATGCTCCTGGTCCTTTTTTTTTTTTTTTTTTTTTTGCTCCTCGCATTTTTCGCACCTTTTCATGCTCCTCGCATTTTTCGCACATTTTCATGCTCGTCGCATTTTTCGCACCTTTTCATGCTCGTCGCATTTTTCGCACCTTTTCATGCTCCTGGTCCTTTTTTTTTTTTTTTTTGCTCCTCGCATTTTTCACACCTTTTCATGCTCCCCGCATTTTTCACACCTTTTCATGCTCCTCGCATTTTTCGCACCTTTTCATGCTCCTGGTCCTTTTTTTTTTTTTTTTTTTTTTTTGCTCCTCGCATTTTTCACACCTTTTCATGCTCCGCGCATTTTTCACACCTTTTCATGCTCCTGGTCCTTTTTTTTTTTTTTTTTTTTTTTTTGCTCCTCGCATTTTTCACACCTTTTCATGCTCCTGGTCCTTTTTTTTTTTTTTTTTTTTTTTTTTTTTTTGCTCCTCGCCTTTTTCGCACCTTTTCATGCTCGTCGCATTTTTCGCACCTTTTCATGCTCCTGGTCTTTTTTTTTTTTTTTTTTTGCTCCTCGCATTTTTCACACCTCTTCATGCTCCTCGCATTTTTCACATCTTTTCATGCTCGTCGCATTTTTCACACCTTTTCATGCTCCTGGTCCTTTTTTTTTTTTTTTTTTTTTTTTTTTTTTGCTCCTCGCATTTTTCACACCTCTTCATGCTCCTCGCATTTTTCACATCTTTTCATGCTCGTCGCATTTTTCACACCTTTTCATGCTCCTGGTCCTTTTTTTTTTTTTTTTTTTTTTTTTTTTTTTGCTCCTCGCATTTTTCGCACCTTTTCATGCTCGTCGCATTTTTCGCACCTTTTCATGCTCGTCGCATTTTTCGCACCTTTTCATGCTCCTGGTCCTTTTTTTTTTTTTTTTTGCTCCTCGCATTTTTCACACCTTTTCATGCTCCCCGCATTTTTCACACCTTTTCATGCTCCTCGCATTTTTCGCACCTTTTCATGCTCCTGGTCCTTTTTTTTTTTTTTTTTTTTTTTTGCTCCTCGCATTTTTCACACCTTTTCATGCTCCTGGTCCTTTTTTTTTTTTTTTTTTTTTTTTTTTTTTTTTGCTCCTCGCATTTTTCGCACCTTTTCATGCTCCTCGCATTTTTCGCACATTTTCATGCTCGTCGCATTTTTCGCACCTTTTCATGCTCGTCGCATTTTTCGCACCTTTTCATGCTCCTGGTCCTTTTTTTTTTTTTTTTTGCTCCTCGCATTTTTCACACCTTTTCATGCTCCCCGCATTTTTCACACCTTTTCATGCTCCTGGTCCTTTTTTTTTTTTTTTTTCTCCTCGCATTTTTCACACCTCTTCATGCTCGTCGCATTTTTCACACCTTTTCATGCCCCTGGTCTTTCTTTCTTTCTTTTTTTTTTTTTTTTTGCTCCTCGCATTTTTCACACCTCTTCATGCTCCTCGCATTTTTCACATCTTTTCATGCTCGTCGCATTTTTCACACCTTTTCATGCTCCTGGTCCTTTTTTTTTTTTTTTTTTTTTTTTTTTTTTGCTCCTCGCATTTTTCACACCTCTTCATGCTCCTCGCATTTTTCACATCTTTTCATGCTCGTCGCATTTTTCACACCTTTTCATGCTCCTGGTCCTTTTTTTTTTTTTTTTTTTTTTTTTTTTTGCTCCTCGCATTTTTCACACCTTTTCATGCTCGTCGCATTTTTCGCACCTTTTCATGCTCGTCGCATTTTTCGCACCTTTTCATGCTCGTCGCATTTTTCGCACCTTTTCATGCTCGTCGCATTTTTCGCACCTTTTCATGCTCGTCGCATTTTTCGCACGTTTTCATGCTCGTCGCATTTTTCGCACCTTTTCATGCTCGTCGCATTTTTCGCACCTTTTCATGCTCGTCGCATTTTTCGCACCTTTTCATGCTCGTCGCATTTTTCTCACCTTTTCATGCTCCTGGTCCTTTTTTTTTTTTTTTTTGCTCCTCGCATTTTTCACACCTTTTCATGCTCCCCGCATTTTTCACACCTTTTCATGCTCCTCGCATTTTTCGCACCTTTTCATGCTCCTGGTCCTTTTTTTTTTTTTTTTTTTTTTTTTGCTCCTCGCATTTTTCACACCTTTTCATGCTCCGCGCATTTTTCACACCTTTTCATGCTCCTGGTCCTTTTTTTTTTTTTTTTTTTTTTTTTGCTCCTCGCATTTTTCACACCTTTTCATGCTCCTGGTCCTTTTTTTTTTTTTTTTTTTTTTTTTTTTTTTTGCTCCTCGCCTTTTTCGCACCTTTTCATGCTCGTCGCATTTTTCGCACCTTTTCATGCTCCTGGTCTTTTTTTTTTTTTTTTTTGCTCCTCGCATTTTTCACACCTCTTCATGCTCCTCGCATTTTTCACATCTTTTCATGCTCGTCGCATTTTTCACACCTTTTCATGCTCCTGGTCCTTTTTTTTTTTTTTTTTTTTTTTTTTTTTTTGCTCCTCGCATTTTTCACACCTCTTCATGCTCCTCGCATTTTTCACATCTTTTCATGCTCGTCGCATTTTTCACACCTTTTCATGCTCCTGGTCCTTTTTTTTTTTTTTTTTTTTTTTTTTTTTTTGCTCCTCGCATTTTTCGCACCTTTTCATGCTCGTCGCATTTTTCGCACCTTTTCATGCTCGTCGCATTTTTCGCACCTTTTCATGCTCCTGGTCCTTTTTTTTTTTTTTTTTGCTCCTCGCATTTTTCACACCTTTTCATGCTCCCCGCATTTTTCACACCTTTTCATGCTCCTCGCATTTTTCGCACCTTTTCATGCTCCTGGTCCTTTTTTTTTTTTTTTTTTTTTTTTGCTCCTCGCATTTTTCACACCTTTTCATGCTCCTGGTCCTTTTTTTTTTTTTTTTTTTTTTTTTTTTTTTTGCTCCTCGCATTTTTCGCACCTTTTCATGCTCCTCGCATTTTTCGCACATTTTCATGCTCGTCGCATTTTTCGCACCTTTTCATGCTCGTCGCATTTTTCGCACCTTTTCATGCTCCTGGTCCTTTTTTTTTTTTTTTTTGCTCCTCGCATTTTTCACACCTTTTCATGCTCCCCGCATTTTTCACACCTTTTCATGCTCCTGGTCCTTTTTTTTTTTTTTTTTCTCCTCGCATTTTTCACACCTCTTCATGCTCGTCGCATTTTTCACACCTTTTCATGCCCCTGGTCTTTCTTTCTTTCTTTTTTTTTTTTTTTTTGCTCCTCGCATTTTTCACACCTCTTCATGCTCCTCGCATTTTTCACATCTTTTCATGCTCGTCGCATTTTTCACACCTTTTCATGCTCCTGGTCCTTTTTTTTTTTTTTTTTTTTTTTTTTTTTTGCTCCTCGCATTTTTCACACCTCTTCATGCTCCTCGCATTTTTCACATCTTTTCATGCTCGTCGCATTTTTCACACCTTTTCATGCTCCTGGTCCTTTTTTTTTTTTTTTTTTTTTTTTTTTTTGCTCCTCGCATTTTTCACACCTTTTCATGCTCGTCGCATTTTTCGCACCTTTTCATGCTCGTCGCATTTTTCGCACCTTTTCATGCTCGTCGCATTTTTCGCACCTTTTCATGCTCGTCGCATTTTTCGCACCTTTTCATGCTCGTCGCATTTTTCGCACGTTTTCATGCTCGTCGCATTTTTCGCACCTTTTCATGCTCGTCGCATTTTTCGCACCTTTTCATGCTCGTCGCATTTTTCGCACCTTTTCATGCTCGTCGCATTTTTCGCACCTTTTCATGCTCCTGGTCCTTTTTTTTTTTTTTTTTTTTTTTTTTTTTTTTGCTCCTCAAATTTTTCACACCTTTTCATGCTCCTCGCATTTTTCGCACCTTTTCATGCTCCTGGTTCTTTTTTTTTTTTTTTTTTTTTTGCTCCTCGCCTTTTTCGCACCTTTTCATGCTCGTCGCATTTTTCGCACCTTTTCATGCTCCTGGTCTTTTTTTTTTTTTTTTTTGCTCCTCGCATTTTTCACACCTCTTCATGCTCCTCGCATTTTTCACATCTTTTCATGCTCGTCGCATTTTTCACACCTTTTCATGCTCCTGGTCCTTTTTTTTTTTTTTTTTTTTTTTTTTTTTTTGCTCCTCGCATTTTTCACACCTCTTCATGCTCCTCGCATTTTTCACATCTTTTCATGCTCGTCGCATTTTTCACACCTTTTCATGCTCCTGGTCCTTTTTTTTTTTTTTTTTTTTTTTTTTTTTTTTGCTCCTCGCATTTTTCGCACCTTTTCATGCTCCTGGTCCTTTTTTTTTTTTTTTTTTTTTTTTTTTTTTTTTGCTCCTCGCATTTTTCGCACCTTTTCATGCTCCTCGCATTTTTCGCACATTTTCATGCTCGTCGCATTTTTCGCACCTTTTCATGCTCGTCGCATTTTTCGCACCTTTTCATGCTCCTGGTCCTTTTTTTTTTTTTTTTTGCTCCTCGCATTTTTCACACCTTTTCATGCTCCCCGCATTTTTCACACCTTTTCATGCTCCTGGTCCTTTTTTTTTTTTTTTTTCTCCTCGCATTTTTCACACCTCTTCATGCTCGTCGCATTTTTCACACCTTTTCATGCCCCTGGTCTTTCTTTCTTTCTTTTTTTTTTTTTTTTTTGCTCCTCGCATTTTTCACACCTCTTCATGCTCCTCGCATTTTTCACATCTTTTCATGCTCGTCGCATTTTTCACACCTTTTCATGCTCCTGGTCCTTTTTTTTTTTTTTTTTTTTTTTTTTTTTTGCTCCTCGCATTTTTCACACCTCTTCATGCTCCTCGCATTTTTCACATCTTTTCATGCTCGTCGCATTTTTCACACCTTTTCATGCTCCTGGTCCTTTTTTTTTTTTTTTTTTTTTTTTTTTTTGCTCCTCGCATTTTTCACACCTTTTCATGCTCGTCGCATTTTTCGCACCTTTTCATGCTCGTCGCATTTTTCGCACCTTTTCATGCTCGTCGCATTTTTCGCACCTTTTCATGCTCGTCGCATTTTTCGCACCTTTTCATGCTCGTCGCATTTTTCGCACGTTTTCATGCTCGTCGCATTTTTCGCACGTTTTCATGCTCGTCGCATTTTTCGCACCTTTTCATGCTCGTCGCATTTTTCGCACCTTTTCATGCTCGTCGCATTTTTCGCACCTTTTCATGCTCCTGGTCCTTTTTTTTTTTTTTTTTTTTTTTTTTTTTTTTTGCTCCTCAAATTTTTCACACCTTTTCATGCTCCTCGCATTTTTCGCACCTTTTCATGCTCCTGGTTCTTTTTTTTTTTTTTTTTTTTTGCTCCTCGCCTTTTTCGCACCTTTTCATGCTCGTCGCATTTTTCGCACCTTTTCATGCTCCTGGTCTTTTTTTTTTTTTTTTTTGCTCCTCGCATTTTTCACACCTCTTCATGCTCCTCGCATTTTTCACATCTTTTCATGCTCGTCGCATTTTTCACACCTTTTCATGCTCCTGGTCCTTTTTTTTTTTTTTTTTTTTTTTTTTTTTGCTCCTCGCATTTTTCACACCTCTTCATGCTCCTCGCATTTTTCACATCTTTTCATGCTCGTCGCATTTTTCACACCTTTTCATGCTCCTGGTCCTTTTTTTTTTTTTTTTTTTTTTTTTTTTTTTTGCTCCTCGCATTTTTCGCACCTTTTCATGCTCGTCGCATTTTTCGCACCTTTTCATGCTCGTCGCATTTTTCGCACCTTTTCATGCTCCTGGTCCTTTTTTTTTTTTTTTTTGCTCCTCGCATTTTTCACACCTTTTCATGCTCCCCGCATTTTTCACACCTTTTCATGCTCCTCGCATTTTTCGCACCTTTTCATGCTCCTGGTCCTTTTTTTTTTTTTTTTTTTTTTTTGCTCCTCGCATTTTTCACACCTTTTCATGCTCCTGGTCCTTTTTTTTTTTTTTTTTTTTTTTTTTTTTTTTGCTCCTCGCATTTTTCGCACCTTTTCATGCTCCTGGTCCTTTTTTTTTTTTTTTTTTTTTTTTTGCTCCTCGCATTTTTCACCCCTTTTCATGTTCCTGGTCTTTTTTTTTTTTTTTTTTTTTTGCTCCTCGCATTTTTCGCACCTTTTCATGCTCCTCGCATTTTTCACACCTTTTCATGCTCCCCGCATTTTTCACACCTTTTCATGCTCCTCGCATTTTTCGCACCTTTTCTTGCTCCTGGTCCTTTTTTTTTTTTTTTTTTTTTTTGCTCCCCGCATTTTTCACACCTTTTCATGCTCCTCGCATTTTTCACACCTTTTCATGCTCCCCGCATTTTTCACACCTTTTCATGCTCCTCGCATTTTTCGCACCTTTTCATGCTCCTGGTCCTTTTTTTTTTTTTTTTTTTTTTTTGCTCCTCGCATTTTTCACACCTTTTCATGCTCCTGGTCCTTTTTTTTTTTTTTTTTTTTTTTTTTTTTTTTTTTTTGCTCCTCGCATTTTTCACACCTTTTCATGCTCCCCGCATTTTTCACACCTTTTCATGCTCCTCGCATTTTTCGCACCTTTTCATGCTCCTGGTTTTTTTTTTTTTTTTTTTTTTTTGCTCCTCGCCTTTTTCGCACCTTTTCATGCTCGTCGCATTTTTCGCACCTTTTCATGCTCCTGGTCTTTTTTTTTTTTTTTTTGCTCCTCGCATTTTTCACACCTCTTCATGCTCCTCGCATTTTTCACATCTTTTCATGCTCGTC
>NW_025316741.1:100000-125000 GCF_910594005.1 Cervus elaphus
TCATGCTCCTCGCATTTTTCACACCTTTTCATGCTCCTGGTCCTTTTTTTTTTTTTGCTCCTCGCATTTTTCACACCTTTTCATGCTCCTCGCATTTTTCACACCTTTTCTTGCTCGTCGCATTTTTCACACCTTTTCATGCTCCTGGTCCTTTTTTTTTTTTTGCTCCTCGCATTTTTCACACCTTTTCATGCTCCTCGCATTTTTCACACCTTTTCATGCTCGTCGCATTTTTCACACCTTTTCATGCTCGTCGCATTTTTCACACCTTTTCATGCTCGTCGCATTTTTCACACCTTTTCATGCTCGTCGCATTTTTCACACCTTTTCATGCTCCTCGCATTTTTCACACCTTTTCATGCTCGTCGCATTTTTCACACCTTTTCATGCTCCTCGCATTTTTCACACCTTTTCATGCTCCTGGTCCTTTTTTTTTTTTTTTTTTTTTTTGCTCCGCGCATTTTTCACACCTTTTCATGCTCGTCGCATTTTTCACACCTTTTCATGCTCGTCGCATTTTTCACACCTTTTCATGCTCCTCGCATTTTTCACACCTTTTCATGCTCGTCGCATTTTTCACACCTTTTCATGCTCCTCGCATTTTTCACACCTTTTCATGCTCCTGGTCCTTTTTTTTTTTTTTTTTTTTTTTGCTCCTCGCATTTTTCACACCTTTTCATGCTCCTCGCATTTTTCACACCTTTTCAAGCTCGTCGCATTTTTCACACCTTTTCATGCTCCCCGCATTTTTCACACCTTTTCATGCTCCTGGTCCTTTTTTTTTTTTTTTTTTTTTTTTGCTCCGCGCATTTTTCACACCTTTTCATGCTCGTCGCATTTTTCACACCTTTTCATGCTCGTCGCATTTTTCACACCTTTTCATGCTCGTCGCATTTTTCACACCTTTTCATGCTCCTGGTCTTTTTTTTTTTTTTGCTCCTCGCATTTTTCACACCTTTTCATGCTCCTCGCATTTTTCACACCTTTTCATGCTCGTCGCATTTTTCACACCTTTTCATGCTCCTGGTCTTTTTTTTTTTTTTTGCTCCTCGCATTTTTCACACCTTTTCATGCTCGTCGCATTTTTCTCACCTTTTCATGCTCGTCGCATTTTTCACACCTTTTCATGCTCCTGGTCTTTCTTTTTTTTTTTTTTTTTCCTCGCATTTTTCACACCTTTTCATGCTCCTGGTCTTTTTTTTTTTTTTGCTCCTCGCATTGTTCACACCTTTTCATGCTCCTGGTCCTTTTTTTTTTTTTTTTTTTTTTTTTTTTTTTTTGCTCCTCGCATTTTTCCCACCTTTTCATGCTCGTCGCATTTTTCACACCTTTTCCTGCTCCTGGTCCTTTTTTTTTTTTTTTTTTTTTTTTTGCTCCTCGCATTTTTCTCACCTTTTCATGCTCCTCGCATTTTTCACACCTTTTCATGCTCCTGGTCTTTTTTTTTTTTTTGCTCCTCGCATTTTTCACACCTTTTCATGCTCCTGGTCCTTTTTTTTTTTTTTTGCTCCTCGCATTTTTCACACCTTTTCATGCTCGTCGCATTTTTCACACCTTTTCATACTCGTCGCATTTTTCACACCTTTTCATGCTCCTCGCATTTTTCACACCTTTTCATGCTCGTCGCATTTTTCACACCTTTTCATGCTCCTGGTCTTTTTTTTTTTTTGCTCCTCGCATTTTTCACACCTTTTCATGCTCCTGGTCTTTTTTTTTTTTTTGCTCCTCGCATTTTTCACACCTTTTCATGCTCCTGGTCTTTTTTTTTTTTTTGCTCCTCGCATTTTTCACACCTTTTCATGCTCCTGGTCTTTCTTTTTTTTGTTTTTTTTTTTTGTTCCTCGCATTTTTCACACCTTTTCATGCTCCTGGTCTTTTTTTTTTTTTTTTGCTCCTCGCATTTTTCACACCTTTTCATGCTCCTGGTCCTTTTTTTTTTTTTTTTTTTTTTTTTTTTTTTTTGCTCCTCGCATTTTTCACACCTTTTCATGCTCGTCGCATTTTTCACACCTTTTCATGCTCGTCGCATTTTTCACACCTTTTCATGCTCCTCGCATTTTTCACACCTTTTCATGCTCGTCGCATTTTTCACACCTTTTCATGCTCGTCGCATTTTTCACACCTTTTCATGCTCGTCGCATTTTTCACACCTTTTCATGCTCCTCGCATTTTTCACACCTTTTCATGCTCCTGGTCCTTTTTTTTTTTTTGCTCCTCGCATTTTTCACACCTTTTCATGCTCCTCGCATTTTTCACACCTTTTCATGCTCGTCGCATTTTTCACACCTTTTCATGCTCGTCGCATTTTTCACACCTTTTCATGCTCCTGGTCCTTTTTTTTTTTTTTTTTTGCTCCTCGCATTTTTCACACCTTTTCATGCTCCTCGCATTTTTCACACCTTTTCAAGCTCGTCGCATTTTTCACACCTTTTCATGCTCCTGGTCCTTTTTTTTTTTTTGCTCCTCGCATTTTTCACACCTTTTCATGCTCCTCGCATTTTTCACACCTTTTCATGCTCGTCGCATTTTTCACACCTTTTCATGCTCGTCGCATTTTTCACACCTTTTCATGCTCGTCGCATTTTTCACACCTTTTCATGCTCGTCGCATTTTTCACACCTTTTCATGCTCCTCGCATTTTTCACACCTTTTCAAGCTCGTCGCATTTTTCACACCTTTTCATGCTCCCCGCATTTTTCACACCTTTTCATGCTCCTGGTCCTTTTTTTTTTTTTTTTTTTTTTTGCTCCGCGCATTTTTCACACCTTTTCATGCTCGTCGCATTTTTCACACCTTTTCATGCTCGTCGCATTTTTCACACCTTTTCATGCTCGTCGCATTTTTCACACCTTTTCATGCTCCTCGCATTTTTCACACCTTTTCATGCTCGTCGCATTTTTCACACCTTTTCATGCTCCTCGCATTTTTCACACCTTTTCATGCTCGTCGCATTTTTCACACCTTTTCATGCTCGTCGCATTTTTCACACCTTTTCATGCTCCTCGCATTTTTCACACCTTTTCATGCTCCTCGCATTTTTCACACCTTTTCAAGCTCGTCGCATTTTTCACACCTTTTCATGCTCCTGGTCCTTTTTTTTTTTTTGCTCCTCGCATTTTTCACACCTTTTCATGCTCCTCGCATTTTTCACACCTTTTCATGCTCGTCGCATTTTTCACACCTTTTCATGCTCGTCGCATTTTTCACACCTTTTCATGCTCGTCGCATTTTTCACACCTTTTCATGCTCGTCGCATTTTTCACACCTTTTCATCCTCCTCGCATTTTTCACACCTTTTCATGCTCGTCGCATTTTTCACACCTTTTCATGCTCCTCGCATTTTTCACACCTTTTCATGCTCCTGGTCCTTTTTTTTTTTTTTTTTTTTTTTTGCTCCGCGCATTTTTCACACCTTTTCATGCTCGTCGCATTTTTCACACCTTTTCATGCTCGTCGCATTTTTCACACCTTTTCATGCTCGTCGCATTTTTCACACCTTTTCATGCTCCTCGCATTTTTCACACCTTTTCATGCTCGTCGCATTTTTCACACCTTTTCATGCTCCTGGTCCTTTTTTTTTTTTTGCTCCTCGCATTTTTCACACCTTTTCATGCTCCTCGCATTTTTCACACCTTTTCATGCTCGTCGCATTTTTCACACCTTTTCATGCTCGTCGCATTTTTCACACCTTTTCATGCTCCTCGCATTTTTCACACCTTTTCATGCTCGTCGCATTTTTCACACCTTTTCATGCTCCTCGCATTTTTCACACCTTTTCATGCTCGTCGCATTTTTCACACCTTTTCATGCTCCTGGTCTTTTTTTTTTTTTGCTCCTCGCATTTTTCACACCTTTTCATGCTCCTGGTCTTTTTTTTTTTTTTGCTCCTCGCATTTTTCACACCTTTTCATGCTCCTGGTCTTTCTTTTTTTTGTTTTTTTTTTTTGTTCCTCGCATTTTTCACACCTTTTCATGCTCCTGGTCCTTTTTTTTTTTTTTTTTTTTTTTTTTTTTTTTTTGCTCGTCGCATTTTTCACACCTTTTCATGCTCGTCGCATTTTTCACACCTTTTCATGCTCGTCGCATTTTTCACACCTTTTCATGCTCCTCGCATTTTTCACACCTTTTCATGCTCGTCGCTTTTTTCACACCTTTTCATGCTCGTCGCATTTTTCACACCTTTTCATGCTCGTCGCATTTTTCACACCTTTTCATGCTCGTCGCATTTTTCACACCTTTTCATGCTCGTCGCATTTTTCACACCTTTTCATGCTCCTCGCATTTTTCACACCTTTTCATGCTCCTGGTCCTTTTTTTTTTTTTGCTCCTCGCATTTTTCACACCTTTTCATGCTCCTCGCATTTTTCACACCTTTTCATGCTCGTCGCATTTTTCACACCTTTTCATGCTCCTGGTCCTTTTTTTTTTTTGCTCCTCGCATTTTTCACACCTTTTCATGCTCCTCGCATTTTTCACACCTTTTCATGCTCGTCGCATTTTTCACACCTTTTCATGCTCGTCGCATTTTTCACACCTTTTCATGCTCCTCGCATTTTTCACACCTTTTCATGCTCGTCGCATTTTTCACACCTTTTCATGCTCCTCGCATTTTTCACACCTTTTCATGCTCGTCGCATTTTTCACACCTTTTCATGCTCCTCGCATTTTTCACACCTTTTCATGCTCGTCGCATTTTTCACACCTTTTCATGCTCCTCGCATTTTTCACACCTTTTCATGCTCCTGGTCTTTCTTTTTTTTGTTTTTTTTTTTTGTTCCTCGCATTTTTCACACCTTTTCATGCTCCTGGTCTTTTTTTTTTTTTTTTGCTCCTCGCATTTTTCACACCTTTTCATGCTCCTGGTCTTTTTTTTTTTTTTTGCTCCTCGCATTTTTCACACCTTTTCATGCTCCTGGTCCTTTTTTTTTTTTTTTTTTTTTTTTTTTTTTGCTCTGCGCATTTTTCACACCTTTTCATGCTCCTCGCATTTTTCATACCTTTTCATGCTCCTCGCATTTTTCACACCTTTTCATGCTCCTGGTCCCTTTTTTTTTTTTTTTTTTTTTTTTTTTTTTTGCTCCTCGCATTTTTCACACCTTTTCATGCTCGTCGCATTTTTCACACCTTTTCATGCTCGTCGCATTTTTCACACCTTTTCATGCTCCTCGCATTTTTCACACCTTTTCATGCTCCTCGCATTTTTCACACCTTTTCATGCTCGTCGCATTTTTCACACCTTTTCATGCTCCTCGCATTTTTCACACCTTTTCATGCTCGTCGCATTTTTCACACCTTTTCATGCTCCTCGCATTTTTCACACCTTTTCATGCTCCTGGTCCTTTTTTTTTTTTTGCTCCTCGCATTTTTCACACCTTTTCATGCTCCTCGCATTTTTCACACCTTTTCATGCTCGTCGCATTTTTCACACCTTTTCATGCTCCTCGCATTTTTCACACCTTTTCATGCTCCTCGCATTTTTCACACCTTTTCATGCTCGTCGCATTTTTCACACCTTTTCATGCTCCTCGCATTTTTCACACCTTTTCATGCTCGTCGCATTTTTCACACCTTTTCATGCTCCTCGCATTTTTCACACCTTTTCATGCTCCTCGCATTTTTCACACCTTTTCAAGCTCGTCGCATTTTTCACACCTTTTCATGCTCCTCGCATTTTTCACATCTTTTCATGCTCCTCGCATTTTTCACACCTTTTCATGCTCCTGGTCTTTCTTTTTTTTGTTTTTTTTTTTTGTTCCTCGCATTTTTCACACCTTTTCATGCTCCTGGTCTTTTTTTTTTTTTTTTGCCCCTCGCATTTTTCACACCTTTTCATGCTCCTGGTCCTTTTTTTTTTTTTGCTCCGCGCATTTTTCACACCTTTTCATGCTCGTCGCATTTTTCACACCTTTTCATGCTCGTCGCATTTTTCACACCTTTTCATGCTCGTCGCATTTTTCACACCTTTTCATGCTCCTCGCATTTTTCACACCTTTTCATGCTCCTGGTCCTTTTTTTTTTTTTTTTTTTTTTTTTGCTCCTCGCCTTTTTCACACCTTTTCATGCTCCTGGTCCTTTTTTTTTTTTTTTTCTCCTCGCATTTTTCACACCTTTTCATGCTCCTGGTCTTTTTTTTTTTTTTTTCTCCTCGCATTTCTCACACCTTTTCATGCTCCTCGCATTTTTCACACCTTTTCATGCTCCTGGTCTATTTTTTTTTTTTGCTCCTCGCATTTTTCACACCTTTTCATGCTCCTGGTCCTTTTTTTTTTTTTTTTTTGCTCCTCGCATTTTTCACACCTTTTCATGCTCGTCGCATTTTTCACACCTTTTCATACTCGTCGCATTTTTCACACCTTTTCATGCTCCTCGCATTTTTCTCACCTTTTCATGCTCGTCGCATTTTTCACACCTTTTCATGCTCCTCGCATTTTTCTCACCTTTTCATGCTCCTCGCATTTTTCACACCTTTTCATGCTCCTGGTCCCTTTTTTTTTTTTTTTTTTTTTTTTTTTTTTTGCTCCTCGCATTTTTCACACCTTTTCATGCTCGTCGCATTTTTCACACCTTTTCATGCTCGTCGCATTTTTCACACCTTTTCATGCTCGTCGCATTTTTCACACCTTTTCATGCTCCTCGCATTTTTCACACCTTTTCATGCTCGTCGCATTTTTCACACCTTTTCATGCTCCTCGCATTTTTCACACCTTTTCATGCTCCTGGTCTTTCTTTTTTTTGTTTTTTTTTTTTGTTCCTCGCATTTTTCACACCTTTTCATGCTCCTGGTCTTTTTTTTTTTTTTTTGCTCCTCGCATTTTTCACACCTTTTCATGCTCCTGGTCTTTTTTTTTTTTTTTGCTCCTCGCATTTTTCACACCTTTTCATGCTCCTGGTCCTTTTTTTTTTTTTTTTTTTTTTTTTTTTTGCTCTGCGCATTTTTCACACCTTTTCATGCTCCTCGCATTTTTCATACCTTTTCATGCTCCTGGTCCTTTTTTTTTTTTTTTTTTTTTTTTTTTTTTGCTCTGCGCATTTTTCACACCTTTTCATGCTCCTCGCATTTTTCATACCTTTTCATGCTCCTGGTCCTTTTTTTTTTTTTTTTTTTTTTTTTTTTTGCTCCTCGCATTTTTCACACCTTTTCATGCTCCTCGCATTTTTCACACCTTTTCAAGCTCGTCGCATTTTTCACACCTTTTCATGCTCCTGGTCCTTTTTTTTTTTTTTTTTTTTTTTTTTTTTTTTTGCTCCTCGCATTTTTCACACCTTTTCATGCTCCCCGCATTTTTCACACCTTTTCATGCTCCTGGTCCTTTTTTTTTTTTTTTTTTTTTTTTGCTCCGCGCATTTTTCACACCTTTTCATGCTCGTCGCATTTTTCACACCTTTTCATGCTCGTCGCATTTTTCACACCTTTTCATGCTCGTCGCATTTTTCACACCTTTTCATGCTCCTGGTCCTTTTTTTTTTTTTGCTCCTCGCATTTTTCACACCTTTTCATGCTCCTCGCATTTTTCACACCTTTTCATGCTCGTCGCATTTTTCACACCTTTTCATGCTCGTCGCATTTTTCACACCTTTTCATGCTCCTCGCATTTTTCACACCTTTTCATGCTCGTCGCATTTTTCACACCTTTTCATGCTCCTCGCATTTTTCACACCTTTTCATGCTCGTCGCATTTTTCACACCTTTTCATGCTCCTCGCATTTTTCACACCTTTTCATGCTCCTGGTCTTTCTTTTTTTTGTTTTTTTTTTTGTTCCTCGCATTTTTCACACCTTTTCATGCTCCTGGTCTTTTTTTTTTTTTTTTGCTCCTCGCATTTTTCACACCTTTTCATGCTCCTGGTCTTTTTTTTTTTTTTTGCTCCTCGCATTTTTCACACCTTTTCTTGCTCCTGGTCCTTTTTTTTTTTTTTTTTTTTTTTTTTTTTGCTCTGCGCATTTTTCACACCTTTTCATGCTCCTCGCATTTTTCATACCTTTTCATGCTCCTCGCATTTTTCACACCTTTTCATGCTCCTGGTCCCTTTTTTTTTTTTTTTTTTTTTTTTTTTTGCTCCTCGCATTTTTCACACCTTTTCATGCTCGTCGCATTTTTCACACCTTTTCATGCTCGTCGCATTTTTCACACCTTTTCATGCTCCTCGCATTTTTCACACCTTTTCATGCTCCTCGCATTTTTCACACCTTTTCATGCTCGTCGCATTTTTCACACCTTTTCATGCTCCTCGCATTTTTCACACCTTTTCATGCTCGTCGCATTTTTCACACCTTTTCATGCTCCTCGCATTTTTCACACCTTTTCATGCTCCTGGTCCTTTTTTTTTTTTTGCTCCTCGCATTTTTCACACCTTTTCATGCTCCTCGCATTTTTCACACCTTTTCATGCTCGTCGCATTTTTCACACCTTTTCATGCTCCTCGCATTTTTCACACCTTTTCATGCTCCTCGCATTTTTCACACCTTTTCATGCTCGTCGCATTTTTCACACCTTTTCATGCTCCTCGCATTTTTCACACCTTTTCATGCTCGTCGCATTTTTCACACCTTTTCATGCTCCTGGTCCTTTTTTTTTTTTTGCTCCGCGCATTTTTCACACCTTTTCATGCTCGTCGCATTTTTCACACCTTTTCATGCTCGTCGCATTTTTCACACCTTTTCATGCTCGTCGCTTTTTTCACACCTTTTCTTGCTCCTCGCATTTTTCACACCTTTTCATGCTCCTGGTCCTTTTTTTTTTTTTTTTTTTTTTTTGCTCCTCGCATTTTTCACACCTTTTCATGCTCCTGGTCTTTCTTTCTTTCTTTTTTTTTTTTTTTTGCTCCTCGCATTTTTCACACCTTTTCATGCTCCTGGTCTTTCTTTCTTTCTTTTTTTTTTTTTTTTTGCTCCTCGCATTTTTCACACCTTTTCATGCTCCTGGTCTTTTTTTTTTTTTTTTTTTGCTCCTCGCATTTTTCACACCTTTTCATGCTCCTTGCATTTTTCACAACTTTTCATGCTCCTCGCATTTTTCACACCTTTTCATGCTCCTTGCATTTTTCTCAACTTTTCATGCTCCTCGCATTTTTCACACCTTTTCATGCTCCTGGTCTTTCTTTCTTTCTTTTTTTTTTTTTTTTGCTCCTCGCATTTTTCACACCTTTTCATGCTCCTGGTCTTTCTTTCTTTCTTTTTTTTTTTTTTTTGCTCCTCGCCTTTTTCACACCTTTTCATGCTCCTGGTCCTTTTTTTTTTTTTTTTTCTCCTCGCATTTTTCACACCTTTTCATGCTCCTCGCATTTTTCACACCTCTTCATGCTCCTCGCCTTTTTCACACCTTTTCATGCTCCTCGCATTTTTCACACCTTTTCTTGTTCCTGGTCCTTTTTTTTTTTTTTTTTTTTTTTGCTCCTCGCCTTTTTCACACCTTTTCATGCTCCTGGTCTTTCTTTTTTTTTTTTTTTTTCCTCGCATTTTTCACACCTTTTCATGCTCCTGGTCTTTTTTTTTTTTTTGCTCCTCGCATTTTTCACACCTTTTCATGCTCCTGGTCCTTTTTTTTTTTTTTTTTTTTTTTTCTCCTCGCATTTTTCACACCTTTTCATGCTCCTCGCATTTTTCACACCTTTTCATGCTCCTCGCATTTTTCACACCTTTTCATGCTCCTCGCATTTTTCACACCTTTTCATGCTCGTCGCATTTTTCACACCTTTTCATGCTCCTGGTCCTTTTTTTTTTTTTTTTTTTTTTTTTTTTTTTGCTCCTCGCATTTTTCACACCTTTTCATGCTCCTGGTCTTTTTTTTTTTTTTGCTCCTCGCCTTTTTCACACCTTTTCATGCTCCTGGTCCTTTTTTTTTTTTTGCTCCTCGCATTTTTCACACCTTTTCATGCTCCTCGCATTTTTCACACCTTTTCATGCTCGTCGCATTTTTCACACCTTTTCATGCTCCTTGTCTTTTTTTTTTTTTTTGCTCCTCGCATTTTTCACACCTTTTCATGCTCGTCGCATTTTTCTCACCTTTTCATGCTCGTCGCATTTTTCACACCTTTTCATGCTCCTGGTCTTTCTTTTTTTTTTTTTTTTTCCTCGCTTTTTTCACACCTTTTCATGCTCCTGGTCTTTTTTTTTTTTTTGCTCCTCGCATTGTTCACACCTTTTCATGCTCCTGGTCCTTTTTTTTTTTTTTTTTTTTTTTTTTTTTTTTGCTCCTCGCATTTTTCACACCTTTTCATGCTCGTCGCATTTTTCACACCTTTTCATGCTCCTGGTCCTTTTTTTTTTTTTTTTTTTTTTTTTTTGCTCCTCGCATTTTTCTCACCTTTTCATGCTCCTCGCATTTTTCACACCTTTTCATGCTCCTGGTCTTTTTTTTTTTTTTGCTCCTCGCATTTTTCACACCTTTTCATGCTCCTGGTCCTTTTTTTTTTTTTTTGCTCCTCGCATTTTTCACACCTTTTCATGCTCGTCGCATTTTTCACACCTTTTCATACTCGTCGCATTTTTCACACCTTTTCATGCTCCTCGCATTTTTCACACCTTTTCATGCTCGTCGCATTTTTCACACCTTTTCATGCTCCTGGTCTTTTTTTTTTTTTGCTCCTCGCATTTTTCACACCTTTTCATGCTCCTGGTCTTTTTTTTTTTTTTGCTCCTCGCATTTTTCACACCTTTTCATGCTCCTGGTCTTTCTTTTTTTTTTTTTTTTTTTTTGTTCCTCGCATTTTTCACACCTTTTTTTTCTCCTTTTTTTTTTTTTTTTTTTTTTTTTTTTTTTTTTGCTCGTCGCATTTTTCACACCTTTTCATGCTCGTCGCATTTTTCACACCTTTTCATGCTCGTCGCATTTTTCACACCTTTTCATGCTCGTCGCATTTTTCACACCTTTTCATGCTCGTCGCTTTTTTCACACCTTTTCATGCTCGTCGCATTTTTCACACCTTTTCATGCTCGTCGCATTTTTCACACCTTTTCATGCTCGTCGCATTTTTCACACCTTTTCATGCTCGTCGCATTTTTCACACCTTTTCATGCTCCTCGCATTTTTCACACCTTTTCATGCTCCTGGTCCTTTTTTTTTTTTTGCTCCTCGCATTTTTCACACCTTTTCATGCTCCTCGCATTTTTCACACCTTTTCATGCTCGTCGCATTTTTCACACCTTTTCATGCTCGTCGCATTTTTCACACCTTTTCATGCTCCTGGTCCTTTTTTTTTTTTTTTTTTTTTTTTTTTTTTTTTGCTCCTCGCATTTTTCACACCTTTTCATGCTCCTCGCATTTTTCACACCTTTTCAAGCTCGTCGCATTTTTCACACCTTTTCATGCTCCTGGTCCTTTTTTTTTTTTTGCTCCTCGCATTTTTCACACCTTTTCATGCTCGTCGCATTTTTCACACCTTTTCATGCTCGTCGCATTTTTCACACCTTTTCATGCTCGTCGCATTTTTCACACCTTTTCTTGCTCGTCGCATTTTTCACACCTTTTCATGCTCGTCGCATTTTTCACACCTTTTCATGCTCGTCGCATTTTTCACACCTTTTCATGCTCGTCGCATTTTTCACACCTTTTCATGCTCGTCGCATTTTTCACACCTTTTCATGCTCCTGGTCCTTTTTTTTTTTTTTTTTTTTTTTGCTCCGCGCATTTTTCACACCTTTTCATGCTCGTCGCATTTTTCACACCTTTTCATGCTCGTCGCATTTTTCACACCTTTTCATGCTCCTCGCATTTTTCACACCTTTTCATGCTCGTCGCATTTTTCACACCTTTTCATGCTCCTCGCATTTTTCACACCTTTTCATGCTCCTGGTCCTTTTTTTTTTTTTTTTTTTTTTTGCTCCTCGCATTTTTCACACCTTTTCATGCTCCTCGCATTTTTCACACCTTTTCAAGCTCGTCGCATTTTTCACACCTTTTCATGCTCCCCGCATTTTTCACACCTTTTCATGCTCCTGGTCCTTTTTTTTTTTTTTTTTTTTTTTTTGCTCCGCGCATTTTTCACACCTTTTCATGCTCGTCGCATTTTTCACACCTTTTCATGCTCGTCGCATTTTTCACACCTTTTCATGCTCGTCGCATTTTTCACACCTTTTCATGCTACTGGTCTTTTTTTTTTTTTGCTCCTCGCATTTTTCACACCTTTTCATGCTCCTGGTCTTTCTTTCTTTCTTTTTTTTTTTTTTTTGCTCCTCGCCTTTTTCACACCTTTTCATGCTCCTGGTCCTTTTTTTTTTTTTTTTTTTCCTCGCATTTTTCACACCTTTTCATGCTCCTGGTCCTTTTTTTTTTTTTTTTTCTCCTCGCATTTTTCACACCTTTTCATGCTCCTCGCATTTTTCACACCTTTTCATGCTCCTCGCATTTTTCACACCTTTTCATGCTCCTCGCATTTTTCACACCTTTTCATGCTCCTGGTCCTTTTTTTTTTTTTTTTTTTTTTTGCTCCTCGCCTTTTTCACACCTTTTCATGCTCCTGGTCTTTCTTTTTTTTTTTTTTTTTCCTCGCATTTTTCACACCTTTTCATGCTCCTGGTCTTTTTTTTTTTTTTGCTCCTCGCATTTTTCACACCTTTTCATGCTCCTGGTCCTTTTTTTTTTTTTTTTTTTTTTTTCTCCTCGCATTTTTCACACCTTTTCATGCTCCTCGCATTTTTCACACCTTTTCATGCTCCTCGCATTTTTCACACCTTTTCATGCTCCTCGCATTTTTCACACCTTTTCATGCTCGTCGCATTTTTCACACCTTTTCATGCTCCTGGTCCTTTTTTTTTTTTTTTTTTTTTTTTTTTTTTTGCTCCTCGCATTTTTCACACCTTTTCATGCTCCTGGTCTATTTTTTTTTTTTGCTCCTCGCCTTTTTCACACCTTTTCATGCTCCTGGTCCTTTTTTTTTTTTTTTTTTTTTTTTGCTCCTCGCATTTTTCACACCTTTTCATGCTCCTCGCATTTTTCACACCTTTTCATGCTCGTCGCATTTTTCACACCTTTTCATGCTCCTGGTCTTTTTTTTTTTTTTTGCTCCTCGCATTTTTCACACCTTTTCATGCTCGTCGCATTTTTCTCACCTTTTCATGCTCGTCGCATTTTTCACACCTTTTCATGCTCCTGGTCTTTCTTTTTTTTTTTTTTTTTCCTCGCATTTTTCACACCTTTTCATGCTCCTGGTCTTTTTTTTTTTTTTGCTCCTCGCATTGTTCACACCTTTTCATGCTCCTGGTCCTTTTTTTTTTTTTTTTTTTTTTTTTTTTTTTGCTCCTCGCATTTTTCACACCTTTTCATGCTCGTCGCATTTTTCACACCTTTTCATGCTCCTGGTCCTTTTTTTTTTTTTTTTTTTTTTTTTTTTCTCCTCGCATTTTTCTCACCTTTTCATGCTCGTCGCATTTTTCACACCTTTTCATGCTCCTGGTCTTTTTTTTTTTTTTGCTCCTCGCTTTTTTCACACCTTTTCATGCTCCTGGTCCTTTTTTTTTTTTTTTGCTCCTCGCATTTTTCACACCTTTTCATGCTCGTCGCATTTTTCACACCTTTTCATACTCGTCGCATTTTTCACACCTTTTCATGCTCCTCGCATTTTTCACACCTTTTCATGCTCGTCGCATTTTTCACACCTTTTCATGCTCCTGGTCTTTTTTTTTTTTTGCTCCTCGCATTTTTCACACCTTTTCATGCTCCTGGTCTTTTTTTTTTTTTTGCTCCTCGCATTTTTCACACCTTTTCATGCTCCTGGTCTTTCTTTTTTTTGTTTTTTTTTTTTGTTCCTCGCATTTTTCACACCTTTTCATGCTCCTGGTCCTTTTTTTTTTTTTTTTTTTTTTTTTTTTTTTTTTGCTCCTCGCATTTTTCACACCTTTTCATGCTCGTCGCATTTTTCACACCTTTTCATGCTCGTCGCATTTTTCACACCTTTTCATGCTCCTCGCATTTTTCACACCTTTTCATGCTCGTCGCTTTTTTCACCCCTTTTCATGCTCCTCGCATTTTTCACACCTTTTCATGCTCGTCGCATTTTTCACACCTTTTCATGCTCGTCGCATTTTTCACACCTTTTCATGCTCGTCGCATTTTTCACACCTTTTCATGCTCCTCGCATTTTTCACACCTTTTCATGCTCCTGGTCCTTTTTTTTTTTTTGCTCCTCGCATTTTTCACACCTTTTCATGCTCCTCGCATTTTTCACACCTTTTCATGCTCGTCGCATTTTTCACACCTTTTCATGCTCGTCGCATTTTTCACACCTTTTCATGCTCCTGGTCCTTTTTTTTTTTTTTTTTTTTTTTTTTTTTTTTGCTCCTCGCATTTTTCACACCTTTTCATGCTCCTCGCATTTTTCACACCTTTTCAAGCTCGTCGCATTTTTCACACCTTTTCATGCTCCTGGTCCTTTTTTTTTTTTTGCTCCTCGCATTTTTCGCACCTTTTCATGCTCGTCGCATTTTTCACACCTTTTCATGCTCGTCGCATTTTTCACACCTTTTCATGCTCGTCGCATTTTTCACACCTTTTCATGCTCGTCGCATTTTTCACACCTTTTCATGCTCGTCGCATTTTTCACACCTTTTCATGCTCGTCGCATTTTTCACACCTTTTCATGCTCGTCGCATTTTTCACACCTTTTCATGCTCGTCGCATTTTTCACACCTTTTCATGCTCCTGGTCCTTTTTTTTTTTTTTTTTTTTTTTGCTCCGCGCATTTTTCACACCTTTTCATGCTCGTCGCATTTTTCACACCTTTTCATGCTCGTCGCATTTTTCACACCTTTTCATGCTCCTCGCATTTTTCACACCTTTTCATGCTCGTCGCATTTTTCAGACCTTTTCATGCTCCTCGCATTTTTCACACCTTTTCATGCTCCTGGTCCTTTTTTTTTTTTTTTTTTTTTTTGCTCCTCGCATTTTTCACACCTTTTCATGCTCCTCGCATTTTTCACACCTTTTCAAGCTCGTCGCATTTTTCACACCTTTTCATGCTCCCCGCATTTTTCACACCTTTTCATGCTCCTGGTCCTTTTTTTTTTTTTTTTTTTTTTTTGCTCCGCGCATTTTTCACACCTTTTCATGCTCGTCGCATTTTTCACACCTTTTCATGCTCGTCGCATTTTTCACACCTTTTCATGCTCGTCGCATTTTTCACACCTTTTCATGCTACTGGTCCTTTTTTTTTTTTTGCTCCTCGCATTTTTCACACCTTTTCATGCTCCTCGCATTTTTCACACCTTTTCATGCTCGTCGCATTTTTCACACCTTTTCATGCTCGTCGCATTTTTCACACCTTTTCATGCTCCTCGCATTTTTCACACCTTTTCATGCTCGTCGCATTTTTCACACCTTTTCATGCTCCTCGCATTTTTCACACCTTTTCATGCTCGTCGCATTTTTCACACCTTTTCATGCTCGTCGCATTTTTCACACCTTTTCATGCTCCTCGCTTTTTTCACACCTTTTCATGCTCCTCGCATTTTTCACACCTTTTCAAGCTCGTCGCATTTTTCACACCTTTTCATGCTCCTGGTCCTTTTTTTTTTTTTGCTCCTCGCATTTTTCACACCTTTTCATGCTCCTCGCATTTTTCACACCTTTTCATGCTCGTCGCATTTTTCACACCTTTTCATGCTCGTCGCATTTTTCACACCTTTTCATGCTCGTCGCATTTTTCACACCTTTTCATGCTCGTCGCATTTTTCACACCTTTTCATCCTCCTCGCATTTTTCACACCTTTTCATGCTCGTCGCATTTTTCACACCTTTTCATGCTCCTCGCATTTTTCACACCTTTTCATGCTCCTGGTCCTTTTTTTTTTTTTTTTTTTTTTTTGCTCCTCGCATTTTTCACACCTTTTCATGCTCGTCGCATTTTTCACACCTTTTCATGCTCCTGGTCCTTTTTTTTTTTTTTTTTTTTTTTTTTGCTCCTCGCATTTTTCTCACCTTTTCATGCTCGTCGCATTTTTCACACCTTTTCATGCTCCTGGTCTTTTTTTTTTTTTTGCTCCTCGCATTTTTCACACCTTTTCATGCTCCTGGTCCTTTTTTTTTTTTTTTGCTCCTCGCATTTTTCACACCTTTTCATGCTCGTCGCATTTTTCACACCTTTTCATACTCGTCGCATTTTTCACACCTTTTCATGCTCCTCGCATTTTTCACACCTTTTCATGCTCGTCGCATTTTTCACACCTTTTCATGCTCCTGGTCTTTTTTTTTTTTTGCTCCTCGCATTTTTCACACCTTTTCATGCTCCTGGTCTTTTTTTTTTTTTTGCTCCTCGCATTTTTCACACCTTTTCATGCTCCTGGTCTTTCTTTTTTTTGTTTTTTTTTTTTGTTCCTCGCATTTTTCACACCTTTTCATGCTCCTGGTCTTTTTTTTTTTTTTTTGCTCCTCGCATTTTTCACACCTTTTCATGCTCCTGGTCCTTTTTTTTTTTTTTTTTTTTTTTTTTTTTTTTTGCTCCTCGCATTTTTCACACCTTTTCATGCTCGTCGCATTTTTCACACCTTTTCATGCTCGTCGCATTTTTCACACCTTTTCATGCTCCTCGCATTTTTCACACCTTTTCATGCTCGTCGCTTTTTTCACACCTTTTCATGCTCGTCGCATTTTTCACACCTTTTCATGCTCGTCGCATTTTTCACACCTTTTCATGCTCGTCGCATTTTTCACACCTTTTCATGCTCCTCGCATTTTTCACACCTTTTCATGCTCCTGGTCCTTTTTTTTTTTTTGCTCCTCGCATTTTTCACACCTTTTCATGCTCCTCGCATTTTTCACACCTTTTCATGCTCGTCGCATTTTTCACACCTTTTCATGCTCGTCGCATTTTTCACACCTTTTCATGCTCCTGGTCCTTTTTTTTTTTTTTTTTTTTTTTTTTTTTTTTTGCTCCTCGCATTTTTCACACCTTTTCATGCTCCTCGCATTTTTCACACCTTTTCAAGCTCGTCGCATTTTTCACACCTTTTCATGCTCCTGGTCCTTTTTTTTTTTTTGCTCCTCGCATTTTTCACACCTTTTCATGCTCCTCGCATTTTTCACACCTTTTCATGCTCGTCGCATTTTTCACACCTTTTCATGCTCGTCGCATTTTTCACACCTTTTCATGCTCGTCGCATTTTTCACACCTTTTCATGCTCGTCGCATTTTTCACACCTTTTCATGCTCCTCGCATTTTTCACACCTTTTCATGCTCGTCGCATTTTTCACACCTTTTCATGCTCCTCGCATTTTTCACACCTTTTCATGCTCCTGGTCCTTTTTTTTTTTTTTTTTTTTTTTTGCTCCGCGCATTTTTCACACCTTTTCATGCTCGTCGCATTTTTCACACCTTTTCATGCTCGTCGCATTTTTCACACCTTTTCATGCTCCTCGCATTTTTCACACCTTTTCATGCTCGTCGCATTTTTCACACCTTTTCATGCTCCTCGCATTTTTCACACCTTTTCATGCTCCTGGTCCTTTTTTTTTTTTTTTTTTTTTTTGCTCCTCGCATTTTTCACACCTTTTCATGCTCCTCGCATTTTTCACACCTTTTCAAGCTCGTCGCATTTTTCACACCTTTTCATGCTCCCCACATTTTTCACACCTTTTCATGCTCCTGGTCCTTTTTTTTTTTTTTTTTTTTTTTTGCTCCGCGCATTTTTCACACCTTTTCATGCTCGTCGCATTTTTCACACCTTTTCATGCTCGTCGCATTTTTCACACCTTTTCATGCTCGTCGCATTTTTCACACCTTTTCATGCTCCTGGTCCTTTTTTTTTTTTTGCTCCTCGCATTTTTCACACCTTTTCATGCTCCTCGCATTTTTCACACCTTTTCATGCTCGTCGCATTTTTCACACCTTTTCATGCTCGTCGCATTTTTCACACCTTTTCATGCTCCTCGCATTTTTCACACCTTTTCATGCTCGTCGCATTTTTCACACCTTTTCATGCTCCTCGCATTTTTCACACCTTTTCATGCTCGTCGCATTTTTCACACCTTTTCATGCTCGTCGCATTTTTCACACCTTTTCATGCTCCTCGCTTTTTTCACACCTTTTCATGCTCCTCGCATTTTTCACACCTTTTCAAGCTCGTCGCATTTTTCACACCTTTTCATGCTCCTGGTCCTTTTTTTTTTTTTGCTCCTCGCATTTTTCACACCTTTTCCTGCTCCTCGCATTTTTCACACCTTTTCATGCTCGTCGCATTTTTCACACCTTTTCATGCTCGTCGCATTTTTCACACCTTTTCATGCTCGTCGCATTTTTCACACCTTTTCATGCTCGTCGCATTTTTCACACCTTTTCATCCTCCTCGCATTTTTCACACCTTTTCATGCTCGTCGCATTTTTCACACCTTTTCATGCTCCTCGCATTTTTCACACCTTTTCATGCTCCTGGTCCTTTTTTTTTTTTTTTTTTTTTTTGCTCCTCGCATTTTTCACACCTTTTCATGCTCGTCGCATTTTTCACACCTTTTCATGCTCCTGGTCCTTTTTTTTTTTTTTTTTTTTTTTTTTGCTCCTCGCATTTTTCTCACCTTTTCATGCTCGTCGCATTTTTCACACCTTTTCATGCTCCTGGTCTTTTTTTTTTTTTTGCTCCTCGCATTTTTCACACCTTTTCATGCTCCTGGTCCTTTTTTTTTTTTTTTGCTCCTCGCATTTTTCACACCTTTTCATGCTCGTCGCATTTTTCACACCTTTTCATACTCGTCGCATTTTTCACACCTTTTCATGCTCCTCGCATTTTTCACACCTTTTCATGCTCGTCGCATTTTTCACACCTTTTCATGCTCCTGGTCTTTTTTTTTTTTTGCTCCTCGCATTTTTCACACCTTTTCATGCTCCTGGTCTTTTTTTTTTTTTTGCTCCTCGCATTTTTCACACCTTTTCATGCTCCTGGTCTTTCTTTTTTTTGTTTTTTTTTTTTGTTCCTCGCATTTTTCACACCTTTTCATGCTCCTGGTCTTTTTTTTTTTTTTTTGCTCCTCGCATTTTTCACACCTTTTCATGCTCCTGGTCCTTTTTTTTTTTTTTTTTTTTTTTTTTTTTTTTTTGCTCCTCGCTTTTTTCTCACCTTTTCATGCTCGTCGCATTTTTCACACCTTTTCATGCTCGTCGCATTTTTCACACCTTTTCATGCTCCTCGCATTTTTCACACCTTTTCATGCTCGTCGCTTTTTTCACACCTTTTCATGCTCGTCGCATTTTTCACACCTTTTCATGCTCGTCGCATTTTTCACACCTTTTCATGCTCGTCGCATTTTTCACACCTTTTCATGCTCCTCGCATTTTTCACACCTTTTCATGCTCCTGGTCCTTTTTTTTTTTTTGCTCCTCGCATTTTTCACACCTTTTCATGCTCGTCGCATTTTTCACACCTTTTCATGCTCGTCGCATTTTTCACACCTTTTCATGCTCGTCGCATTTTTCACACCTTTTCATGCTCCTGGTCCTTTTTTTTTTTTTTTTTTTTTTTTTTTTTTTTTGCTCCTCGCATTTTTCACACCTTTTCATGCTCCTCGCATTTTTCACACCTTTTCAAGCTCGTCGCATTTTTCACACCTTTTCATGCTCCTGGTCCTTTTTTTTTTTTTGCTCCTCGCATTTTTCACACCTTTTCATGCTCCTCGCATTTTTCACACCTTTTCATGCTCGTCGCATTTTTCACACCTTTTCATGCTCGTCGCATTTTTCACACCTTTTCATGCTCGTCGCATTTTTCACACCTTTTCATGCTCGTCGCATTTTTCACACCTTTTCATGCTCCTCGCATTTTTCACACCTTTTCATGCTCGTCGCATTTTTCACACCTTTTCATGCTCCTCGCATTTTTCACACCTTTTCATGCTCCTGGTCCTTTTTTTTTTTTTTTTTTTTTTTGCTCCGCGCATTTTTCACACCTTTTCATGCTCGTCGCATTTTTCACACCTTTTCATGCTCGTCGCATTTTTCACACCTTTTCATGCTCCTCGCATTTTTCACACCTTTTCATACTCGTCGCATTTTTCACACCTTTTCATGCTCCTCGCATTTTTCACACCTTTTCATGCTCCTGGTCCTTTTTTTTTTTTTTTTTTTTTTTGCTCCTCGCATTTTTCACACCTTTTCATGCTCCTCGCATTTTTCACACCTTTTCAAGCTCGTCGCATTTTTCACACCTTTTCATGCTCCCCACATTTTTCACACCTTTTCATGCTCCTGGTCCTTTTTTTTTTTTTTTTTTTTTTTTGCTCCGCGCATTTTTCACACCTTTTCATGCTCGTCGCATTTTTCACACCTTTTCATGCTCGTCGCATTTTTCACACCTTTTCATGCTCGTCGCATTTTTCACACCTTTTCATGCTCCTGGTCCTTTTTTTTTTTTTGCTCCTCGCATTTTTCACACCTTTTCATGCTCCTCGCATTTTTCACACCTTTTCATGCTCGTCGCATTTTTCACACCTTTTCATGCTCGTCGCATTTTTCACACCTTTTCATGCTCCTCGCATTTTTCACACCTTTTCATGCTCGTCGCATTTTTCACACCTTTTCATGCTCCTCGCATTTTTCACACCTTTTCATGCTCGTCGCATTTTTCACACCTTTTCATGCTCGTCGCATTTTTCACACCTTTTCATGCTCCTCGCTTTTTTCACACCTTTTCATGCTCCTCGCATTTTTCACACCTTTTCAAGCTCGTCGCATTTTTCACACCTTTTCATGCTCCTGGTCCTTTTTTTTTTTTTGCTCCTCGCATTTTTCACACCTTTTCATGCTCCTCGCATTTTTCACACCTTTTCATGCTCGTCGCATTTTTCACACCTTTTCATGCTCGTCGCATTTTTCACACCTTTTCATGCTCGTCGCATTTTTCACACCTTTTCATGCTCGTCGCATTTTTCACACCTTTTCATCCTCCTCGCATTTTTCACACCTTTTCATGCTCGTCGCATTTTTCACACCTTTTCATGCTCCTCGCATTTTTCACACCTTTTCATGCTCCTGGTCCTTTTTTTTTTTTTTTTTTTTTTTGCTACGCGCATTTTTCACACCTTTTCATGCTCGTCGCATTTTTCACACCTTTTCATGCTCGTCGCATTTTTCACACCTTTTCATGCTCGTCGCATTTTTCACACCTTTTCATGCTCCTCGCATTTTTCACACCTTTTCATGCTCGTCGCATTTTTCACACCTTTTCATGCTCCTCGCATTTTTCACACCTTTTCATGCTCCTGGTCCTTTTTTTTTTTTTTTTTTTTTTTTGCTCCTCGCATTTTTCACACCTTTTCATGCTCCTCGCATTTTTCACACCTTTTCAAGCTCGTCGCATTTTTCACACCTTTTCATGCTCCTGGTCCTTTTTTTTTTTTTTTTTTTTTTTTTTTTTTTTGCTCCTCGCATTTTTCACACCTTTTCATGCTCCCCGCATTTTTCACACCTTTTCATGCTCCTGGTCCTTTTTTTTTTTTTTTTTTTTTTTTGCTCCGCGCATTTTTCACACCTTTTCATGCTCGTCGCATTTTTCACACCTTTTCATGCTCGTCGCATTTTTCACACCTTTTCATGCTCGTCGCATTTTTCACACCTTTTCATGCTCCTGGTCCTTTTTTTTTTTTTGCTCCTCGCATTTTTCACACCTTTTCATGCTCCTCGCATTTTTCACACCTTTTCATGCTCGTCGCATTTTTCACACCTTTTCATGCTCGTCGCATTTTTCACACCTTTTCATGCTCCTCGCATTTTTCACACCTTTTCATGCTCGTCGCATTTTTCACACCTTTTCATGCTCCTCGCATTTTTCACACCTTTTCATGCTCGTCGCATTTTTCACACCTTTTCATGCTCCTCGCATTTTTCACACCTTTTCATGCTCGTCGCATTTTTCACACCTTTTCATGCTCCTCGCATTTTTCACACCTTTTCATGCTCCTGGTCTTTCTTTTTTTTGTTTTTTTTTTTTGTTCCTCGCATTTTTCACACCTTTTCATGCTCCTGGTCTTTTTTTTTTTTTTTTGCTCCTCGCATTTTTCACACCTTTTCATGCTCCTGGTCTTTTTTTTTTTTTTTGCTCCTCGCATTTTTCACACCTTTTCATGCTCCTGGTCCTTTTTTTTTTTTTTTTTTTTTTTTTTTTTGCTCTGCGCATTTTTCACACCTTTTCATGCTCCTCGCATTTTTCATACCTTTTCATGCTCCTCGCATTTTTCACACCTTTTCATGCTTCTGGTCCCTTTTTTTTTTTTTTTTTTTTTTTTTTTTTTTGCTCCTCGCATTTTTCACACCTTTTCATGCTCGTCGCATTTTTCACACCTTTTCATGCTCGTCGCATTTTTCACACCTTTTCATGCTCCTCGCATTTTTCACACCTTTTCATGCTCCTCGCATTTTTCACACCTTTTCATGCTCGTCGCATTTTTCACACCTTTTCATGCTCCTCGCATTTTTCACACCTTTTCATGCTCGTCGCATTTTTCACACCTTTTCATGCTCCTCGCATTTTTCACACCTTTTCATGCTCCTGGTCCTTTTTTTTTTTTTGCTCCTCGCATTTTTCACACCTTTTCATGCTCCTCGCATTTTTCACACCTTTTCAAGCTCGTCGCATTTTTCACACCTTTTCATGCTCCTGGTCCTTTTTTTTTTTTTGCTCCTCGCATTTTTCACACCTTTTCATGCTCCTCGCATTTTTCACACCTTTTCATGCTCGTCGCATTTTTCACACCTTTTCATGCTCGTCGCATTTTTCACACCTTTTCATGCTCGTCGCATTTTTCACACCTTTTCATGCTCGTCGCATTTTTCACACCTTTTCATCCTCCTCGCATTTTTCACACCTTTTCATGCTCGTCGCATTTTTCACACCTTTTCATGCTCCTCGCATTTTTCACACCTTTTCATGCTCCTGGTCCTTTTTTTTTTTTTTTTTTTTTTTGCTCCTCGCATTTTTCACACCTTTTCATGCTCGTCGCATTTTTCACACCTTTTCATGCTCCTGGTCCTTTTTTTTTTTTTTTTTTTTTTTTTTGCTCCTCGCATTTTTCTCACCTTTTCATGCTCGTCGCATTTTTCACACCTTTTCATGCTCCTGGTCTTTTTTTTTTTTTTGCTCCTCGCATTTTTCACACCTTTTCATGCTCCTGGTCCTTTTTTTTTTTTTTTGCTCCTCGCATTTTTCACACCTTTTCATGCTCGTCGCATTTTTCACACCTTTTCATACTCGTCGCATTTTTCACACCTTTTCATGCTCCTCGCATTTTTCACACCTTTTCATGCTCGTCGCATTTTTCACACCTTTTCATGCTCCTGGTCTTTTTTTTTTTTTGCTCCTCGCATTTTTCACACCTTTTCATGCTCCTGGTCTTTTTTTTTTTTTTGCTCCTCGCATTTTTCACACCTTTTCATGCTCCTGGTCTTTCTTTTTTTTGTTTTTTTTTTTTGTTCCTCGCATTTTTCACACCTTTTCATGCTCCTGGTCTTTTTTTTTTTTTTTTGCTCCTCGCATTTTTCACACCTTTTCATGCTCCTGGTCCTTTTTTTTTTTTTTTTTTTTTTTTTTTTTTTTTGCTCCTCGCATTTTTCACACCTTTTCATGCTCGTCGCATTTTTCACACCTTTTCATGCTCGTCGCATTTTTCACACCTTTTCATGCTCCTCGCATTTTTCACACCTTTTCATGCTCGTCGCTTTTTTCACACCTTTTCATGCTCGTCGCATTTTTCACACCTTTTCATGCTCGTCGCATTTTTCACACCTTTTCATGCTCGTCGCATTTTTCACACCTTTTCATGCTCCTCGCATTTTTCACACCTTTTCATGCTCCTGGTCCTTTTTTTTTTTTTGCTCCTCGCATTTTTCACACCTTTTCATGCTCCTCGCATTTTTCACACCTTTTCATGCTCGTCGCATTTTTCACACCTTTTCATGCTCGTCGCATTTTTCACACCTTTTCATGCTCCTGGTCCTTTTTTTTTTTTTTTTTTTTTTTTTTTTTTTTGCTCCTCGCATTTTTCACACCTTTTCATGCTCCTCGCATTTTTCACACCTTTTCAAGCTCGTCGCATTTTTCACACCTTTTCATGCTCCTGGTCCTTTTTTTTTTTTTGCTCCTCGCATTTTTCACACCTTTTCATGCTCCTCGCATTTTTCACACCTTTTCATGCTCGTCGCATTTTTCACACCTTTTCATGCTCGTCGCATTTTTCACACCTTTTCATGCTCGTCGCATTTTTCACACCTTTTCATGCTCGTCGCATTTTTCACACCTTTTCATGCTCCTCGCATTTTTCACACCTTTTCATGCTCGTCGCATTTTTCACACCTTTTCATGCTCCTCGCATTTTTCACACCTTTTCATGCTCCTGGTCCTTTTTTTTTTTTTTTTTTTTTTTGCTCCGCGCATTTTTCACACCTTTTCATGCTCGTCGCATTTTTCACACCTTTTCATGCTCGTCGCATTTTTCACACCTTTTCATGCTCCTCGCATTTTTCACACCTTTTCATGCTCGTCGCATTTTTCACACCTTTTCATGCTCCTCGCATTTTTCACACCTTTTCATGCTCCTGGTCCTTTTTTTTTTTTTTTTTTTTTTTGCTCCTCGCATTTTTCAAACCTTTTCATGCTCCTCGCATTTTTCACACCTTTTCAAGCTCGTCGCATTTTTCACACCTTTTCATGCTCCCCACATTTTTCACACCTTTTCATGCTCCTGGTCCTTTTTTTTTTTTTTTTTTTTTTTTGCTCCGCGCATTTTTCACACCTTTTCATGCTCGTCGCATTTTTCACACCTTTTCATGCTCGTCGCATTTTTCACACCTTTTCATGCTCGTCGCATTTTTCACACCTTTTCATGCTCCTGGTCCTTTTTTTTTTTTTTTTTTTTTTTTTTTTTTTTTGCTCCTCGCATTTTTCACACCTTTTCATGCTCCTCGCATTTTTCACACCTTTTCAAGCTCGTCGCATTTTTCACACCTTTTCCTGCTCCTGGTCCTTTTTTTTTTTTTGCTCCTCGCATTTTTCACACCTTTTCATGCTCCTCGCATTTTTCACACCTTTTCAT
>NW_025316741.1:130000-145000 GCF_910594005.1 Cervus elaphus
TTTTTCACACCTTTTCATGCTCCTCGCATTTTTCACACCTTTTCATGCTCGTCGCATTTTTCACACCTTTTCATGCTCCTCGCATTTTTCACACCTTTTCATGCTCGTCGCATTTTTCACACCTTTTCATGCTCGTCGCATTTTTCACACCTTTTCATGCTCCTCGCTTTTTTCACACCTTTTCATGCTCCTCGCATTTTTCACACCTTTTCAAGCTCGTCGCATTTTTCACACCTTTTCATGCTCCTGGTCCTTTTTTTTTTTTTGCTCCTCGCATTTTTCACACCTTTTCATGCTCGTCGCATTTTTCACACCTTTTCATGCTCGTCGCATTTTTCACACCTTTTCATGCTCGTCGCATTTTTCACACCTTTTCATGCTCGTCGCATTTTTCACACCTTTTCATGCTCGTCGCATTTTTCACACCTTTTCATCCTCCTCGCATTTTTCACACCTTTTCATGCTCGTCGCATTTTTCACACCTTTTCATGCTCCTCGCATTTTTCACACCTTTTCATGCTCCTGGTCCTTTTTTTTTTTTTTTTTTTTTTTTGCTCCTCGCATTTTTCACCCCTTTTCATGCTCGTCGCATTTTTCACACCTTTTCATGCTCCTGGTCCTTTTTTTTTTTTTTTTTTTTTTTTTTTGCTCCTCGCATTTTTCTCACCTTTTCATGCTCGTCGCATTTTTCACACCTTTTCATGCTCCTGGTCTTTTTTTTTTTTTTGCTCCTCGCATTTTTCACACCTTTTCATGCTCCTGGTCCTTTTTTTTTTTTTTTGCTCCTCGCATTTTTCACACCTTTTCATGCTCGTCGCATTTTTCACACCTTTTCATGCTCGTCGCATTTTTCACACCTTTTCATGCTCCTCGCATTTTTCACACCTTTTCATGCTCCTCGCATTTTTCACACCTTTTCATGCTCGTCGCATTTTTCACACCTTTTCATGCTCCTCGCATTTTTCACACCTTTTCATGCTCGTCGCATTTTTCACACCTTTTCATGCTCCTCGCATTTTTCACACCTTTTCATGCTCCTGGTCCTTTTTTTTTTTTTGCTCCTCGCATTTTTCACACCTTTTCATGCTCCTCGCATTTTTCACACCTTTTCAAGCTCGTCGCATTTTTCACACCTTTTCATGCTCCTGGTCCTTTTTTTTTTTTTGCTCCTCGCATTTTTCACACCTTTTCATGCTCCTCGCATTTTTCACACCTTTTCATGCTCGTCGCATTTTTCACACCTTTTCATGCTCGTCGCATTTTTCACACCTTTTCATGCTCGTCGCATTTTTCACACCTTTTCATGCTCGTCGCATTTTTCACACCTTTTCATCCTCCTCGCATTTTTCACACCTTTTCATGCTCGTCGCATTTTTCACACCTTTTCATGCTCCTCGCATTTTTCACACCTTTTCATGCTCCTGGTCCTTTTTTTTTTTTTTTTTTTTTTTTGCTCCTCGCATTTTTCACACCTTTTCATGCTCGTCGCATTTTTCACACCTTTTCATGCTCCTGGTCCTTTTTTTTTTTTTTTTTTTTTTTTTTGCTCCTCGCATTTTTCTCACCTTTTCATGCTCGTCGCATTTTTCACACCTTTTCATGCTCCTGGTCTTTTTTTTTTTTTTGCTCCTCGCATTTTTCACACCTTTTCATGCTCCTGGTCCTTTTTTTTTTTTTTTGCTCCTCGCATTTTTCACACCTTTTCATGCTCGTCGCATTTTTCACACCTTTTCATACTCGTCGCATTTTTCACACCTTTTCATGCTCCTCGCATTTTTCACACCTTTTCATGCTCGTCGCATTTTTCACACCTTTTCATGCTCCTGGTCTTTTTTTTTTTTTGCTCCTCGCATTTTTCACACCTTTTCATGCTCCTGGTCTTTTTTTTTTTTTTGCTCCTCGCATTTTTCACACCTTTTCATGCTCCTGGTCTTTCTTTTTTTTGTTTTTTTTTTTTGTTCCTCGCATTTTTCACACCTTTTCATGCTCCTGGTCTTTTTTTTTTTTTTTTGCTCCTCGCATTTTTCACACCTTTTCATGCTCCTGGTCCTTTTTTTTTTTTTTTTTTTTTTTTTTTTTTTTTGCTCCTCGCATTTTTCACACCTTTTCATGCTCGTCGCATTTTTCACACCTTTTCATGCTCGTCGCATTTTTCACACCTTTTCATGCTCCTCGCATTTTTCACACCTTTTCATGCTCGTCGCTTTTTTCACACCTTTTCATGCTCGTCGCATTTTTCACACCTTTTCATGCTCGTCGCATTTTTCACACCTTTTCATGCTCGTCGCATTTTTCACACCTTTTCATGCTCCTCGCATTTTTCACACCTTTTCATGCTCCTGGTCCTTTTTTTTTTTTTGCTCCTCGCATTTTTCACACCTTTTCATGCTCCTCGCATTTTTCACACCTTTTCATGCTCGTCGCATTTTTCACACCTTTTCATGCTCGTCGCATTTTTCACACCTTTTCATGCTCCTGGTCCTTTTTTTTTTTTTTTTTTTTTTTTTTTTTTTTTGCTCCTCGCATTTTTCACACCTTTTCATGCTCCTCGCATTTTTCACACCTTTTCAAGCTCGTCGCATTTTTCACACCTTTTCATGCTCCTGGTCCTTTTTTTTTTTTTGCTCCTCGCATTTTTCACACCTTTTCATGCTCCTCGCATTTTTCACACCTTTTCATGCTCGTCGCATTTTTCACACCTTTTCATGCTCGTCGCATTTTTCACACCTTTTCATGCTCGTCGCATTTTTCACACCTTTTCATGCTCGTCGCATTTTTCACACCTTTTCATGCTCCTCGCATTTTTCACACCTTTTCATGCTCGTCGCATTTTTCACACCTTTTCATGCTCCTCGCATTTTTCACACCTTTTCATGCTCCTGGTCCTTTTTTTTTTTTTTTTTTTTTTTGCTCCGCGCATTTTTCACACCTTTTCATGCTCGTCGCATTTTTCACACCTTTTCATGCTCGTCGCATTTTTCACACCTTTTCATGCTCCTCGCATTTTTCACACCTTTTCATGCTCGTCGCATTTTTCACACCTTTTCATGCTCCTCGCATTTTTCACACCTTTTCATGCTCCTGGTCCTTTTTTTTTTTTTTTTTTTTTTTGCTCCTCGCATTTTTCAAACCTTTTCATGCTCCTCGCATTTTTCACACCTTTTCAAGCTCGTCGCATTTTTCACACCTTTTCATGCTCCCCACATTTTTCACACCTTTTCATGCTCCTGGTCCTTTTTTTTTTTTTTTTTTTTTTTTGCTCCGCGCATTTTTCACACCTTTTCATGCTCGTCGCATTTTTCACACCTTTTCATGCTCGTCGCATTTTTCACACCTTTTCATGCTCGTCGCATTTTTCACACCTTTTCATGCTCCTGGTCCTTTTTTTTTTTTTGCTCCTCGCATTTTTCACACCTTTTCATGCTCCTCGCATTTTTCACACCTTTTCATGCTCGTCGCATTTTTCACACCTTTTCATGCTCGTCGCATTTTTCACACCTTTTCATGCTCGTCGCATTTTTCACACCTTTTCATGCTCCTGGTCCTTTTTTTTTTTTTTTTTTTTTTTTTTTTTTTTGCTCCTCGCATTTTTCACACCTTTTCATGCTCCTGGTCCTTTTTTTTTTTTTTTTTTTTTTTTGCTCCTCGCATTTTTCACACCTTTTCATGCTCCTGGTCCTTTTTTTTTTTTTTTTTTTTTTTTTTTTTTTTTGCTCCTCGCATTTTTCGCACCTTTTCATGCTCCTGGTCCTTTTTTTTTTTTTTTTTTTTTTTTGCTCCTCGCATTTTTCACACCTTTTCATGCTCCTGGTCCTTTTTTTTTTTTTTTTTTTTTTTTTTTTTTTTTGCTCCTCGCATTTTTCGCACCTTTTCATGCTCCTCGCATTTTTCACACCTTTTCATGCTCCCCGCATTTTTCACACCTTTTCATGCTCCTCGCATTTTTCGCACCTTTTCATGCTCCTGGTCCTTTTTTTTTTTTTTTTTTTTTTTTGCTCCTCGCATTTTTCACACCTTTTCATGCTCCTGGTCCTTTTTTTTTTTTTTTTTTTTTTTTTTTTGCTCCTCGCATTTTTCACACCTTTTCATGCTCCTCGCATTTTTCGCACCTTTTCATGCTCCTGGTCCTTTTTTTTTTTTTTTTTTTTTGCTCCTCGCATTTTTCGCACCTTTTCATGCTCCTCGCATTTTTCGCACCTTTTCATGCTCGTCGCATTTTTCGCACCTTTTCATGCTCGTCGCCTTTTTCGCACCTTTTCATGCTCGTCGCATTTTTCGCACCTTTTCATGCTCCTGGTCTTTTTTTTTTTTTTTTTTGCTCCTCGCATTTTTCACACCTTTTTATGCTCCTGGTCCTTTTTTTTTTTTTTTTTTTTTTTTTTTTTTTTGCTCCTCGCATTTTTCACACCTTTTCATGCTCCTGGTCCTTTTTTTTTTTTTTTTTCTCCTCGCATTTTTCACACCTCTTCATGCTCGTCGCATTTTTCGCACCTTTTCATGCTCCTGGTCCTTTTTTTTTTTTTTTTTGCTCCTCGCATTTTTCACACCTTTTCATGCTCCCCGCATTTTTCACACCTTTTCATGCTCCTCGCATTTTTCGCACCTTTTCATGCTCCTGGTCCTTTTTTTTTTTTTTTTTTTTTTTTTCACACCTTTTCATGCTCCTGGTCCTTTTTTTTTTTTTTTTTTTTTTTTTTGCTCCTCGCATTTTTTCACACCTTTTCATGCTCCTGGTCCTTTTTTTTTTTTTTTTTTTTTTTTTTTTTTTGCTCCTCGCATTTTTCGCACCCTTTTCATGCTCCTCGCATTTTTCACACCTTTTCATGCTCCCCGCATTTTTCACACCTTTTCATGCTCCTCGCATTTTTCGCACCTTTTCATGCTCCTGGTCCTTTTTTTTTTTTTTTTTTTTTTTTGCTCCCCGCATTTTTCACACCTTTTCATGCTCCTCGCATTTTTCACACCTTTTCATGCTCCCCGCATTTTTCACACCTTTTCATGCTCCTCGCATTTTTCGCACCTTTTCATGCTCCTGGTCCTTTTTTTTTTTTTTTTTTTTTTTTTTTTTTTGCTCCTCGCATTTTTCGCACCTTTTCATGCTCCTCGCATTTTTCGCACATTTTCATGCTCGTCGCATTTTTCGCACCTTTTCATGCTCCTGGTCTTTTTTTTTTTTTTTTTTTTGCTCCTCGCATTTTTCACACCTTTTCATGCTCCTGGTCCTTTTTTTTTTTTTTTTTTCTCCTCGCATTTTTCACACCTCTTCATGCTCGTCGCATTTTTCGCACCTTTTCATGCTCCTGGTCCTTTTTTTTTTTTTTTTGCTCCTCGCATTTTTCACACCTTTTCATGCTCCCCGCATTTTTCACACCTTTTCATGCTCCTCGCATTTTTCGCACCTTTTCATGCTCCTGGTCCTTTTTTTTTTTTTTTTTTTTTTTTGCTCCTCGCATTTTTCACACCTTTTCATGCTCCTCGCATTTTTCGCACCTTTTCATGCTTCCTGGTCCTTTTTTTTTTTTTTTTTTTTTTGCTCCTCGCATTTTTCGCACCTTTTCATGCTCCTCGCATTTTTCGCACATTTTCATGCTCGTCGCATTTTTCGCACCTTTTCATGCTCGTCGCATTTTTCGCACCTTTTCATGCTCCTGGTCCTTTTTTTTTTTTTTTTTGCTCCTCGCATTTTTCACACCTTTTCATGCTCCCCGCATTTTTCACACCTTTTCTTGCTCCTCGCATTTTTCGCTCCTTTTCATGCTCCTGGTCCTTTTTTTTTTTTTTTTTTTTTTTGCTCCTCGCATTTTTCACACCTTTTCATGCTCCGCGCATTTTTCACACCTTTTCATGCTCCTGGTCCTTTTTTTTTTTTTTTTTTTTTTTTTTTTTTTTGCTCCTCGCATTTTTCACACCTTTTCATGCTCCTGGTCCTTTTTTTTTTTTTTTTTTTTTTTTTTTTTTTTGCTCCTCGCCTTTTTCGCACCTTTTCATGCTCGTCGCATTTTTCGCACCTTTTCATGCTCCTGGTCTTTTTTTTTTTTTTTTTTGCTCCTCGCATTTTTCACACCTCTTCATGCTCCTCGCATTTTTCACATCTTTTCATGCTCGTCGCATTTTTCACACCTTTTCATGCTCCTGGTCCTTTTTTTTTTTTTTTTTTTTTTTTTTTTTTTTGCTCCTCTTTTCACCCCTCTTCATGCTCCTCGCATTTTTCACTTCTTTTCTTGCTCGTCGCATTTTTCACACCTTTTCATGCTCCTGGTCCTTTTTTTTTTTTTTTTTTTTTTTTTTTTTTTTGCTCCTCGCATTTTTCGCACCTTTTCATGCTCGTCGCATTTTTTCGCACCTTTTCATGCTCGTCGCATTTTTCGCACCTTTTCATGCTCCTGGTCCTTTTTTTTTTTTTTTTTGCTCCTCGCATTTTTCACACCTTTTCATGCTCCCCGCATTTTTCACACCTTTTCATGCTCCTCGCATTTTTCGCACCTTTTCATGCTCCTGGTCCTTTTTTTTTTTTTTTTTTTTTTTTTGCTCCTCGCATTTTTCACACCTTTTCATGCTCCTGGTCCTTTTTTTTTTTTTTTTTTTTTTTTTTTTTTTTGCTCCTCGCATTTTTCGCACCTTTTCATGCTCCTCGCATTTTTCGCACATTTTCATGCTCGTCGCATTTTTCGCACCTTTTCATGCTCGTCGCATTTTTCGCACCTTTTCATGCTCCTGGTCCTTTTTTTTTTTTTTTTTGCTCCTCGCATTTTTTCACACCTTTTCATGCTCCCCGCATTTTTCACACCTTTTCATGCTCCTGGTCCTTTTTTTTTTTTTTTTTTCTCCTCGCATTTTTCACACTCTTCATGCTCGTCGCATTTTTCACACCTTTTCATGCCCCTGGTCTTTCTTTCTTTCTTTTTTTTTTTTTTTTTTGCTCCTCGCATTTTTCACACCTCTTCATGCTCCTCGCATTTTTCACATCTTTTCATGCTCGTCGCATTTTTCACACCTTTTCATGCTCCTGGTCCTTTTTTTTTTTTTTTTTTTTTTTTTTTTTGCTCCTCGCATTTTTCACACCTCTTCATGCTCCTCGCATTTTTCACATCTTTTCATGCTCGTCGCATTTTTCACACCTTTTCATGCTCCTGGTCCTTTTTTTTTTTTTTTTTTTTTTTTTTTTTTTTGCTCCTCGCATTTTTCACACCTTTTCATGCTCGTCGCATTTTTCGCACCTTTTCATGCTCGTCGCATTTTTCGCACCTTTTCATGCTCGTCGCATTTTTCGCACCTTTTCATGCTCGTCGCATTTTTCGCACCTTTTCATGCTCGTCGCATTTTTCGCACGTTTTCATGCTCGTCGCATTTTTCGCACCTTTTCATGCTCGTCGCATTTTTCGCACCTTTTCATGCTCGTCGCATTTTTCGCACCTTTTCATGCTCGTCGCATTTTTCGCACCTTTTCATGCTCCTGGTCCTTTTTTTTTTTTTTTTTTTTTTTTTTTTTTTTGCTCCTCAAATTTTTCACACCTTTTCATGCTCCTCGCATTTTTCGCACCTTTTCATGCTCCTGGTTCTTTTTTTTTTTTTTTTTTTTTGCTCCTCGCCTTTTTCGCACCTTTTCATGCTCGTCGCATTTTTCGCACCTTTTCATGCTCCTGGTCTTTTTTTTTTTTTTTTTTGCTCCTCGCATTTTTCACACCTCTTCATGCTCCTCGCATTTTTCACATCTTTTCATGCTCGTCGCATTTTTCACACCTTTTCATGCTCCTGGTCCTTTTTTTTTTTTTTTTTTTTTTTTTTTTTTGCTCCTCGCATTTTTCACACCTCTTCATGCTCCTCGCATTTTTCACATCTTTTCATGCTCGTCGCATTTTTCACACCTTTTCATGCTCCTGGTCCTTTTTTTTTTTTTTTTTTTTTTTTTTTTTTTTGCTCCTCGCATTTTTCGCACCTTTTCATGCTCCTGGTCCTTTTTTTTTTTTTTTTTTTTTTTTTTTTTTTTTTGCTCCTCGCATTTTTCGCACCTTTTCATGCTCCTCGCATTTTTCGCACCTTTTCATGCTCCTGGTCCTTTTTTTTTTTTTTTTTGCTCCTCGCATTTTTCACACCTTTTCATGCTCCCCGCATTTTTCACACCTTTTCATGCTCCTGGTCCTTTTTTTTTTTTTTTTTTCTCCTCGCATTTTTCACACCTCTTCATGCTCGTCGCATTTTTCACACCTTTTCATGCCCCTGGTCTTTCTTTCTTTCTTTTTTTTTTTTTTTTTTGCTCCTCGCATTTTTCACACCTCTTCATGCTCCTCGCATTTTTCACATCTTTTCATGCTCGTCGCATTTTTCACACCTTTTCATGCTCCTGGTCCTTTTTTTTTTTTTTTTTTTTTTTTTTTTTTGCTCCTCGCATTTTTCACACCTCTTCATGCTCCTCGCATTTTTCACATCTTTTCATGCTCGTCGCATTTTTCACACCTTTTCATGCTCCTGGTCCTTTTTTTTTTTTTTTTTTTTTTTTTTTTTTGCTCCTCGCATTTTTCACACCTTTTCATGCTCGTCGCATTTTTCGCACCTTTTCATGCTCGTCGCATTTTTCGCACCTTTTCATGCTCGTCGCATTTTTCGCACCTTTTCATGCTCGTCGCATTTTTCGCACCTTTTCATGCTCGTCGCATTTTTCGCACGTTTTCATGCTCGTCGCATTTTTCGCACCTTTTCATGCTCGTCGCATTTTTCGCACCTTTTCATGCTCGTCGCATTTTTCGCACCTTTTCATGCTCGTCGCATTTTTCGCACCTTTTCATGCTCCTGGTCCTTTTTTTTTTTTTTTTTTTTTTTTTTTTTTTTTGCTCCTCAAATTTTTCACACCTTTTCATGCTCCTCGCATTTTTCGCACCTTTTCATGCTCCTGGTTCTTTTTTTTTTTTTTTTTTTTTGCTCCTCGCCTTTTTCGCACCTTTTCATGCTCGTCGCATTTTTCGCACCTTTTCATGCTCCTGGTCTTTTTTTTTTTTTTTTTTGCTCCTCGCATTTTTCACACCTCTTCATGCTCCTCGCATTTTTCACATCTTTTCATGCTCGTCGCATTTTTCACACCTTTTCATGCTCCTGGTCCTTTTTTTTTTTTTTTTTTTTTTTTTTTTTTGCTCCTCGCATTTTTCACACCTCTTCATGCTCCTCGCATTTTTCACATCTTTTCATGCTCGTCGCATTTTTCACACCTTTTCATGCTCCTGGTCCTTTTTTTTTTTTTTTTTTTTTTTTTTTTTTTGCTCCTCGCATTTTTCGCACCTTTTCATGCTCGTCGCATTTTTCGCACCTTTTCATGCTCGTCGCATTTTTCGCACCTTTTCATGCTCCTGGTCCTTTTTTTTTTTTTTTTTTGCTCCTCGCATTTTTCACACCTTTTCATGCTCCCCGCATTTTTCACACCTTTTCATGCTCCTCGCATTTTTCGCACCTTTTCATGCTCCTGGTCCTTTTTTTTTTTTTTTTTTTTTTTTTGCTCCTCGCATTTTTCACACCTTTTCATGCTCCTGGTCCTTTTTTTTTTTTTTTTTTTTTTTTTTTTTTTTGCTCCTCGCATTTTTCGCACCTTTTCATGCTCCTGGTCCTTTTTTTTTTTTTTTTTTTTTTTTGCTTCTCGCATTTTTCACACCTTTTCATGCTCCTGGTCCTTTTTTTTTTTTTTTTTTTTTTTTTTTTTTTTGCTCCTCGCATTTTTCGCACCTTTTCATGCTCCTCGCATTTTTCACACCTTTTCATGCTCCTCGCATTTTTCGCACCTTTTCATGCTCCTGGTCCTTTTTTTTTTTTTTTTTTTTTTTTGCTCCTCGCATTTTTCACACCTTTTCATGCTCCCCGCATTTTTCACACCTTTTCATGCTCCTCGCATTTTTCGCACCTTTTCATGCTCCTGGTTCTTTTTTTTTTTTTTTTTTTTTGCTCCTCGCCTTTTTCGCACCTTTTCATGCTCGTCGCATTTTTCGCACCTTTTCATGCTCCTGGTCCTTTTTTTTTTTTTTTTTTTTTTTTTTTTTGCTCCTCGCATTTTTCACGCCTTTTCATGCTCGTCGCATTTTTCGCACATTTTCATGCTCGTCGCATTTTTCGCACCTTTTCATGCTCGTCGCATTTTTCGCACCTTTTCATGCTCGTCGCATTTTTCGCACCTTTTCATGCTCGTCGCATTTTTCGCACCTTTTCATGCTCGTCGCATTTTTCGCACCTTTTCATGCTCCTGGTCCTTTTTTTTTTTTTTTTTTTTTTTTGCTCCTCGCATTTTTCACACCTTTTCATGCTCCTGGTCCTTTTTTTTTTTTTTTTTTTTTTTTTGCTCCTCGCATTTTTCACACCTTTTCATGCTCCTGGTCCTTTTTTTTTTTTTTTTTTTTTTTTTGCTCCTCGCATTTTTCACACCTTTTCATGCTCCCCGCATTTTTCACACCTTTTCATGCTCCTCGCATTTTTCGCACCTTTTCATGCTCCTGGTTCTTTTTTTTTTTTTTTTTTTTTGCTCCTCGCCTTTTTCGCACCTTTTCATGCTCGTCGCATTTTTCGCACCTTTTCATGCTCCTGGTCTTTTTTTTTTTTTTTTTTGCTCCTCGCATTTTTCACACCTCTTCATGCTCCTCGCATTTTTCACATCTTTTCATGCTCGTCGCATTTTTCACACCTTTTCATGCTCCTGGTCCTTTTTTTTTTTTTTTTTTTTTTTTTTTTTGCTCCTCGCATTTTTCACACCTCTTCATGCTCCTCGCATTTTTCACATCTTTTCATGCTCGTCGCATTTTTCACACCTTTTCATGCTCCTGGTCCTTTTTTTTTTTTTTTTTTTTTTTTTTTTTTTGCTCCTCGCATTTTTCGCACCTTTTCATGCTCGTCGCATTTTTCGCACCTTTTCATGCTCGTCGCATTTTTCGCACATTTTCATGCTCCTGGTCCTTTTTTTTTTTTTTTTTTGCTCCTCGCATTTTTCACACCTTTTCATGCTCCCCGCATTTTTCACACCTTTTCATGCTCCTCGCATTTTTCGCACCTTTTCATGCTCCTGGTCCTTTTTTTTTTTTTTTTTTTTTTTTGCTCCTCGCATTTTTCACACCTTTTCATGCTCCTGGTCCTTTTTTTTTTTTTTTTTTTTTTTTTTTTTTTGCTCCTCGCATTTTTCGCACCTTTTCATGCTCCTGGTCCTTTTTTTTTTTTTTTTTTTTTTTTGCTCCTCGCATTTTTCACACCTTTTCATGCTCCTGGTCCTTTTTTTTTTTTTTTTTTTTTTTTTTTTTTTTGCTCCTCGCATTTTTCGCACCTTTTCATGCTCCTCGCATTTTTCACACCTTTTCATGCTCCCCGCATTTTTCACACCTTTTCATGCTCCTCGCATTTTTCGCACCTTTTCATGCTCCTGGTCCTTTTTTTTTTTTTTTTTTTTTTTGCTCCTCGCATTTTTCACACCTTTTCATGCTCCTGGTCCTTTTTTTTTTTTTTTTTTTTTTTTTTTTTTTTGCTCCTCGCATTTTTCACACCTTTTCATGCTCCTCGCATTTTTCGCACCTTTTCATGCTCCTGGTCCTTTTTTTTTTTTTTTTTTTTTTGCTCCTCGCATTTTTCGCACCTTTTCATGCTCCTCGCATTTTTCGCACCTTTTCATGCTCGTCGCATTTTTCGCACCTTTTCATGCTCGTCGCCTTTTTCGCACCTTTTCATGCTCGTCGCATTTTTCGCACCTTTTCATGCTCCTGGTCTTTTTTTTTTTTTTTTTTTTGCTCCTCGCATTTTTCACACCTTTTCATGCTCCTGGTCCTTTTTTTTTTTTTTTTTCTCCTCGCATTTTTCACACCTCTTCATGCTCGTCGCATTTTTCGCACCTTTTCATGCTCCTGGTCCTTTTTTTTTTTTTTTTTGCTCCTCGCATTTTTCACACCTTTTCATGCTCCCCGCATTTTTCACACCTTTTCATGCTCCTCGCATTTTTCGCACCTTTTCATGCTCCTGGTCCTTTTTTTTTTTTTTTTTTTTTTTTGCTCCTCGCATTTTTCACACCTTTTCATGCTCCTCGCATTTTTCGCACCTTTTCATGCTCCTGGTCCTTTTTTTTTTTTTTTTTTTTTTTGCTCCTCGCATTTTTCGCACCTTTTCATGCTCCTCGCATTTTTCGCACATTTTCATGCTCGTCGCATTTTTCGCACCTTTTCATGCTCGTCGCATTTTTCGCACCTTTTCATGCTCCTGGTCCTTTTTTTTTTTTTTTTTGCTCCTCGCATTTTTCACACCTTTTCATGCTCCCCGCATTTTTCACACCTTTTCATGCTCCTCGCATTTTTCGCACCTTTTCATGCTCCTGGTCCTTTTTTTTTTTTTTTTTTTTTTTTTGCTCCTCGCATTTTTCACACCTTTTCATGCTCCGCGCATTTTTCACACCTTTTCATGCTCCTGGTCCTTTTTTTTTTTTTTTTTTTTTTTTTTTTTTTGCTCCTCGCATTTTTCACACCTTTTCATGCTCCTGGTCCTTTTTTTTTTTTTTTTTTTTTTTTTTTTTTTTGCTCCTCGCCTTTTTCGCACCTTTTCATGCTCGTCGCATTTTTCGCACCTTTTCATGCTCCTGGTCTTTTTTTTTTTTTTTTTTTGCTCCTCGCATTTTTCACACCTCTTCATGCTCCTCGCATTTTTCACATCTTTTCATGCTCGTCGCATTTTTCACACCTTTTCATGCTCCTGGTCCTTTTTTTTTTTTTTTTTTTTTTTTTTTTTTGCTCCTCGCATTTTTCACACCTCTTCATGCTCCTCGCATTTTTCACATCTTTTCATGCTCGTCGCATTTTTCACACCTTTTCATGCTCCTGGTCCTTTTTTTTTTTTTTTTTTTTTTTTTTTTTTTTTGCTCCTCGCATTTTTCGCACCTTTTCATGCTCGTCGCATTTTTCGCACCTTTTCATGCTCGTCGCATTTTTCGCACCTTTTCCTGCTCCTGTTCCTTTTTTTTTTTTTTTTTTGCTCCTCGCATTTTTCACACCTTTTCATGCTCCCCGCATTTTTCACACCTTTTCATGCTCCTCGCATTTTTCGCACCTTTTCATGCTCCTGGTCCTTTTTTTTTTTTTTTTTTTTTTTTGCTCCTCCCTTTTTTCACACCTTTTCATTCTCCTGGTCCTTTTTTTTTTTTTTTTTTTTTTTTTTTTTTTTTTGCTCCTCGCATTTTTCGCACCTTTTCATGCTCCTCGCATTTTTCGCACATTTTCATGCTCGTCGCATTTTTCGCACCTTTTCATGCTCGTCGCATTTTTCGCACCTTTTCATGCTCCTGGTCCTTTTTTTTTTTTTTTTTTGCTCCTCGCATTTTTCACACCTTTTCATGCTCCCCGCATTTTTCACACCTTTTCATGCTCCTGGTCCTTTTTTTTTTTTTTTTTCTCCTCGCATTTTTCACACCTCTTCATGCTCGTCGCATTTTTCACACCTTTTCATGCCCCTGGTCTTTCTTTCTTTCTTTTTTTTTTTTTTTTTGCTCCTCGCATTTTTCACACCTCTTCATGCTCCTCGCATTTTTCACATCTTTTCATGCTCGTCGCATTTTTCACACCTTTTCATGCTCCTGGTCCTTTTTTTTTTTTTTTTTTTTTTTTTTTTTGCTCCTCGCATTTTTCACACCTCTTCATGCTCCTCGCATTTTTCACATCTTTTCATGCTCGTCGCATTTTTCACACCTTTTCATGCTCCTGGTCCTTTTTTTTTTTTTTTTTTTTTTTTTTTTTTGCTCCTCGCATTTTTCACACCTTTTCATGCTCGTCGCATTTTTCGCACCTTTTCATGCTCGTCGCATTTTTCGCACCTTTTCATGCTCGTCGCATTTTTCGCACCTTTTCATGCTCGTCGCATTTTTCGCACCTTTTCATGCTCGTCGCATTTTTCGCACGTTTTCATGCTCGTCGCATTTTTCGCACCTTTTCATGCTCGTCGCATTTTTCGCACCTTTTCATGCTCGTCGCATTTTTCGCACCTTTTCATGCTCGTCGCATTTTTCGCACCTTTTCATGCTCCTGGTCCTTTTTTTTTTTTTTTTTTTTTTTTTTTTTTTTGCTCCTCAAATTTTTCACACCTTTTCATGCTCCTCGCATTTTTCGCACCTTTTCATGCTCCTGGTTCTTTTTTTTTTTTTTTTTTTTTGCTCCTCGCCTTTTTCGCACCTTTTCATGCTCGTCGCATTTTTCGCACCTTTTCATGCTCCTGGTCTTTTTTTTTTTTTTTTTTGCTCCTCGCATTTTTCACACCTCTTCATGCTCCTCGCATTTTTCACATCTTTTCATGCTCGTCGCATTTTTCACACCTTTTCATGCTCCTGGTCCTTTTTTTTTTTTTTTTTTTTTTTTTTTTTTTTGCTCCTCGCATTTTTCACACCTCTTCATGCTCCTCGCATTTTTCACATCTTTTCATGCTCGTCGCATTTTTCACACCTTTTCATGCTCCTGGTCCTTTTTTTTTTTTTTTTTTTTTTTTTTTTTTTGCTCCTCGCATTTTTCGCACCTTTTCATGCTCCTGGTCCTTTTTTTTTTTTTTTTTTTTTTTTTTTTTTTTGCTCCTCGCATTTTTCGCACCTTTTCATGCTCCTCGCATTTTTCGCACATTTTCATGCTCGTCGCATTTTTCGCACCTTTTCATGCTCGTCGCATTTTTCGCACCTTTTCATGCTCCTGGTCCTTTTTTTTTTTTTTTTTGCTCCTCGCATTTTTCACACCTTTTCATGCTCCCCGCATTTTTCACACCTTTTCATGCTCCTGGTCCTTTTTTTTTTTTTTTTTCTCCTCGCATTTTTCACACCTCTTCATGCTCGTCGCATTTTTCACACCTTTTCATGCCCCTGGTCTTTCTTTCTTTCTTTTTTTTTTTTTTTTTGCTCCTCGCATTTTTCACACCTCTTCATGCTCCTCGCATTTTTCACATCTTTTCATGCTCGTCGCATTTTTCACACCTTTTCATGCTCCTGGTCCTTTTTTTTTTTTTTTTTTTTTTTTTTTTTTGCTCCTCGCA